>NC_072385.2:52670139-52973169 GCF_028885625.2 Pongo pygmaeus | reverse complement strand
GGTTAGTGATTTCTCCATGTGTGTGATTCGCTCACATAATTCTGTGTAGCTCCACGGAAGCTGTTAAAAAAACAAACAAAATAAAACAGAAAAACAAGACAGAAGAGAGAAACCGTAATTGAGCTAGCAACTTGCTTAAATAGGAAACGCTACAGAACATATATCTGTTTGCAGGGGATCACAAGGTCTCACAAAACAAAGTTGTGTAGGAGAATGTGAGGACAGACAGGGTCATATAACATAATGTAGTTTCAATCAGAATGATTTTGTCCTTTGACCAGACTGTAAATCAAAAGATATGTTTCTATTCTCCACCCCCGTGTTTTTCATGATGGTAATTTCCACTGAATGTCAAGCTTTTTGTGTGATGAATAAATACCCATTCTATGGGTACCGTTACCAGCTGTCCTAGCTGCTGTAGGAACTCTCCTTGACTGAAATAATAATAAATTATTTCAATCATTTAGAAATTAGCTGCACAAGTGTCAAAGCTCTGGCTTATATTAACATGATGCTAGAGAAAAAGAAAAAAAAAGAAAAAAAAGAAAGGGCAAAGAGGGAGAAAGAAAAACATTTCGAGCTCCATTCCAATTATCAAGGGAGGCTGTGAGAACAAAGGCAAAGCGACATAGTTTACTCTTATCTGCTCTAATTGTTCTTTATCTTAAAATATTACAATTGATTGCATTGAGCATCTTTATCTATGTCTGGAGAGGATCAAATAAGAGAAAAGGAGGGGCTGAGAGGAACACTATAGAAAGATAGATTTTTGTCTCATTGCAGGAAGAGCTTTCCTTTACAGGGAAAATATGCTGTTATGGAAGGTCCCTGGAAGCAGTACGATACAGAGTTCACCTCGGGAGTTCTGGGTTCAGACTGCCATGGTGGGACTCAGCATGTCGCAAACTACTCTGTACCTTCCCCATGTGTAGAACAGGGAAAACTGTAGTCCATCCCCAAAGAGACAATATGTGCCTGGCTGTTGGTGATAATCAGCCATTTAATACTACTATTCATGAATCCCTTGTCCTTGAACGTGTTCAAATGTTAGATTTTTAAAAAGCTCTATTCAGCTCAGAGATTGAATTCTTAGGTTCTGCCAGGGAGATAAGGAGATGGATGAGCAGAACTCAGTGAGGCTGATGGAGGGCAAGTACCCTGGGCACTGGGTCTTGCTTATTAGTTCTGCCGGGCAGCATGCCGCACACTTGGTCTCCCCAGGTCTCCATCTGCAGCCTCTCAGACAGCGTGTTGAGCTGACATATGGCACAGGGCCAGCCCTGGGCATTTGATCATTGTCAGCCTCCCAGCAGAATCTTTGGCCTGAGCACAGATTGGCAGACAGGCAGTCAGTGCTTCCCTCCCTGATGATGGGCTAGCCCGGGGAAGGCCCAGAGCCAAAGGTCAGAAGGAAAACAAGGAAGCTGTGAAATCATATCAGAGAATCAGAGCTCAGTCCCTTCTTTTCACAACTGAGGAGCCAGAGGCTCTGAGAAGGGAGATGATATGCAGAGGCTGCATCCCTCATGACAGCAGAACTTGGACCAAAAGACAAGTCCCTTTCTTCCAGATTAGTGATCGCCCTGTTTCAGCTTACTGACTGTCAGGCCTGGCAAACAAATGGCAAATGGTTAGGTTGGGGTAATGAGGTGTCAGGGGTTTATGAAGCAGCCTTTTTGTACCTATAAATGAAATGTTTAAAGTGCCATGATGTAGTCAATAGGCCTATGTCAAGAAAGAAGGCTTGTCACATAAGTCTGGAGTAGAGCCACTGGCCAGAGGCAAGAAGAAAGACATAAAGAGAAACTGTTACCCAGCTAGTAATTGCCAGGTTGAATGGGCTTGTATAAAGGTCATCTCTCTATCAGGATGGTTGAGAAGGCAGGACTTTCTGGAGCCAAAGTGAGGGAAACAGAAGCAGATTTAGCAAGATTCTTTTTGTTTCTTTTTTGTGGACATGAATAGAGGAGAGGAATGTGAGACTGACATTAGGGTCTCCACGGCATTAGGTCTCCGTGAAGTTGCGAGTTAGTGGAAATTTGTATTTCATGCCTTCATCACCTTATCTTTTGTACCTTCATTCCTCTTCCACGTCTTTCTGGATAGGAGTGTACTCTCACAAATCCTCTCCTCATTAAAGTGAAGAAAACAATATGATAAATTAAATCACACCAAGATGGTGGTGACTAATGTGTGCTGTCCGTGCGGCCTTTGAGTTTTAAAAGGAGTTTCTAAGAGAAGGCCAGTGCCATTGCTTACCATTGAGCAGGGAGTCTCTACCAGCAGAATGTCAGATGAGGGGAGGAGGAATGATGTGGCTAGATGCATATTATTAGCGTAATTTTGTTCTCAGTGCACTGATGCATTTAATCTTCAAAACAAGCCTGTGATTACCTGAGACACAGAGTGGTTATATCACCTGAGGAAGGTTGCATGGCTGGAAAGTTTGGAACCAAACTTGGTCACATTATGGCTCTAAAACAAAATGTCCCTTTTACTGTTCAATGCTTATCAGTGAGAAGTTGCTTTCTTTATTTGTACCATAATTTTACTCAGTCTGTGAGGATTTTGAGTTGACGATATGGCTCCCAATGCCTGGAGCCAGATGTGGGATGTGCCGAATGCATCTCCTTCAGTTTCTGGTCTCTATTACTAAGCCAGAAGCTGGACACCTGAGCCATTGGTGACATGGAGTACCTGGGTTGTAGACCAATGCTCCTATGTGTAATAAAAAGTTACTTGCTTTTCTTGGAAGCCTCTTCTTTCAGTGTGGCCACTTTAATATCCCCTGCACATTGGTATCCCCTGCACTTTGGATGATCTGGTATTGCTGTGACTTCTGTGTGCTGTGCAGCAGCCCTGCTGCCATTCCAGGAATCATCAGCAATACTGCAACTCATGTAGTCTCAGTACATGTGGGTGGGCTGGGGTGCTATTGGACACAGAGGGAGCAGGCGGGATAGTGAGATCCCAGAGCAAGGCCACTTTGCATGACATTCAACTGGAATGTAGCTTGTATGAGTTCTCAAAGATTATGTCACCACCATACAATTGTCTTTGGGCTTCTCAGTGTTTTACAAGTAATTAAATGCAGTTAGTGTTTAAGGGCTCAAGGCTTCGTGCACGTTAGGCCCACATTGAAAACCCAGGCAATGCATTTTAGCTACATGGCCTTAGACAGGTGCTTATACACTTCGAGTTTCAGTTTCCTTAGCTATAAAATGGGAAGCATAATAGATACCTGATTGGGCACCTGAGGGAATTAGATGAGAAAAGGTACATGCACATGGAGGTTGAGTAGAAGGTGGTTATCAGAGGCAGGGAGGATTGGAGGAAGCAGGGAATAAAGAGAGGTTGGTTAACAGGTACAAAAATACAGTTAGGTAGAAGGAATAAGTTCTAGCGCTTGATAGCACAGTTTGGTGACTATAGTTAACAATAATTTGTTGCATATTTCAAAATAGCTTGAAGAAAGTATTTGGAATGTTTTCAACACGAAAGAATGATAACTGTTTGAGGTGATTGATATGCCCATTGCCCTGATTTGATCATTATACATTTTTTTTTATTTTACATATTTTTTTGAGACAGAGTCTCGCTCTGTCACCCAGGCTGTGATCTCGACTCACTGCAACCTCTGCCTCCCGAGTTCAAGCAATTCTTCTGCCTCAGCCTCCCGAGTAGCTGGGATTACAGGTGCCCACCACCGCACCCAGTTAATTTTTGTATCTTTAGTAGAGATGGGATTTCGCCATGTTGGCCAGGCTGGTTTCGAACTCATGACCTCAGGTTATCTGCCCGCCTCGGCCTCCCAAACTGCTGAGATTACAGGCGTGAGTCACCATGCCCGACCGATCGTTATACATTATATATATTGAAATAACATGTATTGAAATAACATACTGTACCTCATAAATATGTACAATTACTATGTATCAATAAAAAAAGAAAGAAAAATGTTCATGGAAAGTTTTTTTAGTATAATGCTGACACATAATAAGTATACAATACATTGCCTATATTATTAATTTTAATATTACTGATGTAAAAATATACAAACTCCTTACTAGACTTTGTAAGATCCATTGTATTTGCTCCTAGAATTCTTTCCAAACTCATCTTTGTATCTCTTCTCAGACTCAGCACATAGTAGATTTAGAGTAAACACTATATTGATGGATGGATTCACATTTCTCTTCATTCTCTTTTCTCTTGAGAATGAACCTTCATATACTGATGGTCTAAAATTTATTTTATTCTTTCAGGGATTTTAATGCTCCTCCTCCTTGTCTCCCTCAGTTAGTATTTCTGCTCTCTAAGATTTTGTTTTTTTTCTCTTGTTTAAAAGTCAGACACCCTTCCAACTCCCTTGTCTCCTGCTGAGGAGATCTAAAGAGATGATTCACTTTTGAACATGTGAAAAATGACTTCCTTGAAATTTTAGTTCATCGAACAGACTATCCTCTAGTGCCTTCCTTCACCCTTGCTACTTCCTTCTAGAGCTGAAGTTAGGCTGCAGATGAGGAGGGCAAGAAGGAGTATCTATTTTTCAGTCCTTGTGTAGGTGCCAAGAGACTTAACTAACAGCAGCTACAGAAATAAGTTGTACATTTTGTCTAACTTCCTTCGAAGTCTCTGAAGAAATAAATAAGCCTTCGATTTTTTTTTAGAAATATTTAGAGTAATTCTATTTAGGTCAGTTGATAAGTTACCTCTGTTAGAACTGAGGGACTATCTAAAAAACTTGGATGTTTCAATTATTCATATAGTGATGTATTTTGTAGTTAATATGACCTAGTGTCTATTAATCAGATGTGGACTACTAAAACCTAATTTATTCAGTTATTCAAAGAAGAAGTAGACTGTGCTTCTGTGTGTCAAATAATATGGTTAGTTTTCTGGATCCCTGACCAGTAAATAAATTTATGTTAAAAAATAACAAATTAAGATTCCCTAAAATATCTAGACTATTGACATACTACAAAATACGTATTTATATTTGTGTTTGACTGGTTGGAAATACCTAGATAGCAAGTTCAATTTTCCAATTCATTTTGCAAACACCTTTCTCTTTAACCTTGAAAAATTATTTCCACTGTTATTTGTGAAAAATCATTTTTTTAGCAGACTGCTTTCTGAAAATCACTGACCCTTCTCCTGTTTGGAAAGGACCTTGAAGTTCAGCTTGTTCAACCACACACCAAAAGCTCTAATCTTCCCTCGAGCAGCTTAGATAACAACTAGTTCAGTGGTTGTCTATCCTGGGTTTATATTATTAACTTATAGAGACTTAAAAAATTGTAAATGATCAGCCGCCTCTCTTCTACCTCCCAACAACTTTGATGTATAGTCATGGGCTACATAAGGACATTTCAGTCTAGAATAGATGTATACAATTGTGGTCCCATAAAATTATAATGAAGCTGCCCTATACAGATGTGCAATTAAAAAAATATTCTATACCATATTTTTACTGGTAACTTTTCTATGTTTAGATACGCTTAGATACACAAATACTCACCATTGTGCTACAACTGCCTACAGTATTCAATAGAGTAACATGCTTTACAGGTTTATAACCTAGGAGCAATAGGCTATACCATATAGCCTAGGCGTGTAATAGGATACATCATCTAGGTTTGTGTAAGTACACGCTATCGTGTTTACACAATGATGAAACCACCTAAGGACGCATTTCTTAGAAGGTATTCCTACTCAGTGATCCATGAATTTAATTGGTCTAGGAGGAGTTTGGCATTCACATTAGAAAAGCTCCCTAGGTGCTTTTAATATGCCTCCAGGCTAAAAACCAGTATACAAGTTAACCTGCTGAGGTGCTGATGAGAGGACGTAGAAGACCAGAAGGACCACAGTTCACGTTGACATTGAGGTTAAAAGCCATTCATAAGATATTCACATCTGAAATAATAAAGGCACCATGTACATTTTTGAATTCAGCAAGAAAAGGGCAGTTTTCTTATCCTGCTTATCTTAAGGTGATCGCACAGAGAACATGGGCCCAGGCAGGAGCCAGGGAAAAAAATGCCTTGCCAAAAGATGAAGAGTTAAGGGAATTTGTTGAAAGTGGCAGCCTCCTCTCATTGCCTTGATCAGTGCTCCAGTTCCTAACCTGGAACATACCAATCTGTCCCAGGACACCCCACACAGACATACACTTGATTTTGCTTCCTTTTCCTCCTGCTATTCTGTACTTCTGACAATCATCTTCTTTTCCTGCCATCAAAATCTGTCTTGGAGATGATGTGCTGACATCCCTCAGCCACATTGTTTGGATTCCCATAAAAGCCACTCAATTCCCCTGCCAGGGTACTCAAGTCTTTTTAGGCTTGGTGTAAGCATAGGTGGGCCAGTGTGTGAGAGATTGCTGGACTGGCAGAGACTTGGGGCATTCTCATAGTGTTCAATTTCCTGGCAGGTCAGATAAACCTGTGGGGGGCACTGAAACTCAAAATAATTTCCTTTACCCAGTGTTTATTTGGGAAATCCCCTGACTTCTCAGATACTTAAGAAAATGTCAGGGCTCTGAACATAAGTTACTCATGCTCCTGAAACTTAAACTCTTAAGACTCTATGCATAAGTCAGATATGACCCCATTAAGGAGGATAGTTTACTTCTTTATATTTGGTTCGTAGAAGAAAAACATTGCCTTTGTGCACAGGTCCTGCTGGAAAACTGCTCTCAATCCATAGCCTTTATTTGCTTGGAACTGTAGAAACTGACATAGGTTGTTCCTAATCTTGAGTGACAGTCATTTAGCTAGCAGACATTTGCATGGTCTTTGGAGAATTATAGCACATATTAAGCATGCCTATATCTTGTTCATTTCTTATGCACATACTCCAGTGCTTTTTAGATCTTAACACAAAGAATCCTGAAGAAAAAGAAACTGTAACACTCAAAGAAAAGTAAGATATTCAAAAAGAATGTGACATAGGCTTTAAGAAAAAGCTGGAGAAGCAGTTAGTAAACTTATCCCTTTATGTACTATATGCAAGGTGTATTTCCCTCTTTCTCCCGCTTCTTCTTTCCCTCCCTATCACGCCCTCTCCATCTACCCTCACCCCAGCTGTCATTAGTTGTGTTCATTTGTTGAATCTTACAAATACCCTACCACATCTTGTATTTTACACAACACACACAGACACACACACGCACACAATTTAATTCAACTGTAAGTCTTCCTTATTGGTTTGCAACTTGCTTTTCTTATTTAAAATATCTTGTACTTTCCCATTCTAGATAAATGGAGGATACCCTTCTAACTCAATGGTTCTCAAACTTTAGCATGCATCAGAATCACCTGGAGGACTTGTTAAAATACAGATTGTTGGATCTCATCCCCCAAGTTTCTGATTCAGTTTATCTGGGGTGGAGCTCAATAATTTTTTGTCAATATCACATTTATAACACATTCCCAGGCAATGTTGACTCTACTGTTCCAGGAACACAATTTGGGAGAAGACTTTCTAACTGCTTCTTTTAGATAGCTACATAATCTTTAATGGTAGAGATATAGCATGAATTTTTCTGTCATTCCACTATTGATTCTGATAAAGATTCTTTGCTTTACCTAACTTTAGCCAGGCTCCTAAATCTTTTCCTACTCCCATTTGTGCATTTCCTTGTAAAATCCAGTTTTAACAAAGAATCCTGTTAAGTCAGTTTAGTAAGAACCACCCTCCCTCAATATCTGATCACCCTCCTTGTCTAATGAAGTTCCTTATCCTCCCCCATGCCTGACATGATGTCTGATCCCCCTGGCCTGTTGTTTACAAGAATCCTGTTATGTTGGAGTTCCCATTATCCCTGATGTTACCTCCTAGTAATTTTTCATCCACTGACTTCCCTCACCTCCCTACTCCTTAGCTATAAATTGCCACTGCCCATGCTGTATTCAGAATTGAGCCTATCTCCCCACCAGCTCACACTGACCCCCAACTGCAAATTCCCATTGCTAGGGTTCCTATAACTATTGCAAAGGTCCCAAATAAAGTCTGCCTTATCATGCCTTAACAAGTGTCATTGAATGTTTCTGTTTGTTTGACAGTATACATGTAATTATTTTGTCTCTACATTCAGTGGTGCAATAAATGTCCTTATACTGTTATGTTCATGTACTGGTGCTTTTATCTTGCTAGGATTCGAAACTTAAAAAAAAAAAAATGTCTTTTGAACTAGATTATGAGTCACAGGAGAAAATCAGTCTCACTGCTTTGTGGCCACACTTCAGCTAGATCTTATTGCTAGACTTGGATCCAAATAATGCCGACTTTTTCCAGAAGTATATCCTCCCTCAGAAGAATTATATTTTCCACTTTTGTGGATAATGAAAGATATATGCCCCAAGCTCCTACAGCATTTCTAGAAGGGGAGCTCCAGCTATGCAAGTTGTCAGCAAGGGCAGGTTGGGTGGGCTTTGTGCTCAGCCCCCTGGGGATCTGCTTTGCAAGACATCATTCACTGGGCAATAAAAGGTTTGGTGATGTTTTCATTGTTATTTAAAAGTCAGTTAACTTATTTTGATTATGTACAGTGCCTTGGGCCATGCCTTAGAAGTCTAGGGAATGAACACTTTGAATTGAACTCCTGCTATATTCTAGGCACTTTTAAAAACAAGATCTCATGGCATTATGATAACAACCTTGGGAGGTGGGACTCTGCACAGGTTAATTTTGTCTTGTTGTTGAAGAAAATGAGTCTCAGACTACTGAAGTTGCTTTTCTAAGTCTGTTGATGATGTTATATGGCCAAGCTAAAATTTGAACTTAGAAACTTCTGGCTTCAAATTTATTTATTTTTTTCCTGGAAACATACTGCTTTATACGGGAAGACTTGAAAGCAGCAAATAGAGTCTCTATCCAGGGTATACTGATTGAGTTTGAGGTTGTATAGATATTGATCATTTTAATTCTTTTTTAAGCCTCTGTTTCTTGAGTTATATCTGTTGTAGGCAGCATCATTTACTCATTCAATTTTGGGCAATAATCATGACTGGATTAAACATTTGGGTTTTCCATTTATGCTGATTTCATCTAGGTACAATTTTCTATCTCTCTTATGTATCTCATTTTTCTCTCCCTTCCTTTCTTTTGTTTTTTTTTTTTTTTTTTTTTTTTTTGATGAATAAAGAGCTGCTGGGTCATCACTTCTCAGCCTAAAGAGTCACTATTAATCTTGAGTGCAGCATTCCTGTTAGAAAAGACACTAGGACATGAGTTGCGAGCATCCAGGAATTAGTCTATGCACTCTTTGGATGTTATCCTCAACGGTGTCTTCTGTATTCGGTTTCTTTCTTGTCTTGGAGTCCCAGTTCCACCTTGTTATGAATTCCCCATCCCTACCCTCTCCACTCTAGCTTCTCTTTGATCTTTTATAGCTTATTTTCTAGTGCAGTGTTTAACCTCTGCTCTGGAATCATTAGTCTATTTTTCCTCCGTACTTAGTCGGCACGCTAATTATTCCAGATTCTGTGGTTCCTGTTTCCAACCCTCTCAGCCTTTCTCATCTTTTACCTGACTCCCTAGGAGTTGGCGCTGTGATGCGATGCTTACTTGACTGTTTATGTCTCCATCTCTGACCTTTTTCTCAAAATCTTTTCATACTGTGGCTTGCTAAATACTCTCTGACAAATCCCCTGCTCCATTTATCATCTCACATGTTCTTTAACTGTTGCTTTATCTTCTGTTCCTTTTAAGTCCTTGTTTTCTTCACTTCTTTATCCAGTAACATAGACATGTGAGCAGAGGAAAATAAAAATAGAACAACCCACTTAATAGTCGCCAGCACTAGGTCTAACTTCCTTTGTTCGTGAAGGTAGTACTTTGTACATTTTAAGGTATTGGTAGTTTTTCAAGTAGTTGAAATGCCTAGATTAATTGAGGTAGGGATTGCAGATCCTTAGATGGGTTATGGAGCACAGGGAAAGAATCGTTCGGCTCTGGTTAAATCTTATTTTTCTTTATTCTCATTCTGTATGGAGTTATTAGGATGGATTTCCTTAGAATGTTTGGGAGTTTTCATGTTCAGGCTGCTTTCAAAATCAACAGTCTCCACGGGTGGATACTCAGGATTTGGGGTAACAAGAGGAATGAGTTCTGATTCCACCCTATGAAGCTTGTGATGAAGCATTTCCAATACATTATTGAATTTGATTACATTAATAGTCCTGTGAAGTAGATCTTCATATTGCTATTTTACGGTCAATAAACCAAGCTCAGAAAGACGGAAGAAAATAAACATTTATCTGTATATATTTTCTAGGCAGTTTGGCTAGAGGATAAATGGCTTGCCCCAAGGCACATTGCTGTACGCAGAGGAACTAAAATTCATTGTTTTACCCACTGTCTCAAAGTGCTAATTGTCGTGGAGTCATACTTTTAGGGACTTGTAGCTCATGGACTGAGGTTTCAGGAATGAAGCCCTGTTCTCCTTTTTTATCTTCTGTCTCTTCCTTTATCTCCTCTTCATGATTCTGTGAACCTCTTTCATATTTTTCCATCTTTCTAAACCAACAGGTTTACTCTTATTGTTGTGTCCTTGACCCAGCATTGATGCCTTCTCTCTCTCTCTCTGCCAGCCTCCAAGCATCACTGCAGCCCTCTTGGAATTCTAGTTGATCTTACCCCAGCAGCTCCAGCCTGAACTGTGAGAAAGAATGTTCTATCTGTCCTGCATGAACCGGAAGAAAGAACCCTCTTCAATATAATGGAGATCCAATAATCTGTTTTGACAGTGATATTAATTCCAAATAATTTACAGGTTCTTGAGCTTTTCATCATGATACCAGGTTTTCTATGGGGTATCAGACATTGGGTTAAAATTGATTCATGCAATGAAATGGACAAATTTGAGTTGTGGTCAGATGTTTTAATTAACTCTCTTTTACTTAGAGTGCCTCCTGCCCTGATGGTTGAATCATTTCTACCAAAGTTCTTTGTGCTTCAGTTTTCTCACAGTAAAAAGGGAACAAGCAGATCTGGACTTAAAAATAGGTAGAATGAGTAGTATCAGGAAATTCTGTTCTAACGGAGTCTGTAATAATGGCTGAAAATTCAATATTAGCTAGGAAGTTTTGCTTTGTAATTAAGTTTTTTTCTTTTTCTCTAATGCCTCCCCCAACTTGCATATGCACTCTGGCATGCACAATGTTCCTATATCACTTTGGGATGAGTCCTTGTTTATGTAAATTTCCTATATTCCAGACACTGTTTTAAGGACTTTATAAACATAAGTTTATTTAAACACATGAGGAAGGTACTAGTACAAATCTCATACCACAGGTTGAAGAATCTGAGGCACAGACAAGTTAATTAACTTAGCCATTGTTCAGCTGGCTAGTAAGTGGCACAGCTGGTGTTGAAATTCAGGCATTCTGGTTCCAGAGTCTTTGCTCTCAGCTACTCTGATGGTTTTGTTTCTTTCTCTGAGATTCATGGCATAAACCCTCATAAATACTAATTTCTCAGTATTTTAATTATTTGTCAAAAGATATGAGTCTTCATTCACCTTGTTCCATTGGGATGAGAGCTACTCAAAAGCAAGGGTTTTGAGTTATTCATATTCTCCAGCAGGGAATCTTGCTATGACTTGTTCAGTATTGAACCCTGCTGCTTACAATCAGGTAGGCTCTCTATAAGTAGTGGTGAATTAATCTTTTCAACCTCCTGCTCCAATTACAGTGAAACACATGATAGGCTCCATGAATGTCAAGTAAATATATGCGTTTTGTGATCAAGGGGTATGGTCTTAACACATATGTGCTTGTGAATAATTCCCCAACTTATGAATTATATTTATTCCATTGTCCAAGCTTAATGACTATGTAGTCAGTGTTTATTGGTGTACTTCCCTCCTACCATTTTTGCAGTTACAGAACCATTACAAATGGAAGACTGGGTGACAACAACGTAAATTACTGCAGACTGAAAGAATTTGGCACATGTTGCCAGGAACAGGTATCTCTCTGAGTATCTTGGAATACTTGAAGAAGGCCACAGAGGGTTTCTTCCACTCCTTTTGGAGGTGCCCCAAAGCTTTCTGAGATGCTGATGCATTTAGAAATCAAAGCAGCCCATCAAGAAGGACAATTCTGGGAAGAAAACAAACAAAAAAAGAAGTCATTTTCCCTTGCCTTAGCCCTCCCTCTATTTTATCCTAACTTCTTCTTTGTTTCTTTTAAATAAGGGATTAGAAAAGATGTGAAACCAAAGAATTTCAATTTTATAATTTAATTTTCATTTTATGATGCAGTTAGAATGAGCTCTTCATTTATTTGTTTAGTAAGCCCAAGCCTTCACTGATGTTTTCCTGAATTTTATATTCTGTTTCAGTATGGTGTGATGGTTTTTATTTTTTTCATCTAAAAATGAGGTGGGCATTCTTCTAATATGAAATAATAGTGTGTCTCACATAGCTGGTTATTTAGTGCTGTGTTTTAATCCTCAGCATGAGGGGCCATAAATTATCTGCAACTCTTCTGCTTCCATTTGTGTTTTCTTCCTTTGTTATTCCTGCCTGACCTTTTCTTCCAAAAACAGAATGAGAAAGCAACTTCTTATATGTTCTTCCTCTGTAACTTATATTGTAATTGCCACATTTCTATTGTAATATTGATTTGGAAAACTCATCGGCATTCCAGCGTATAAAGTAATAGAAATCTGAATCCTGCTGGAGGGAGTTATTTAGTCTTTATTGAAGTGATTTACAGAGAGCTTTCTACCCAAATAAAATGCTCAGAGTAAAAGGAAGATGTACTGACGCAAAAGCATGACTGTTTCTCAAGCAACACCAAGAATACAGAGATTGTGTCATTCTAGCTTTTCATTTCTTCTTTCCTTGATTTTATGAATGAATGACACTAATGAAATAAGTAAATGTGCATTATATATGTGTTTCTGGACAGTTATGGATGACTTTCCAGGTATAACTTGGCAAAGCACATTTCTTTAACATACCAAATAATTTAAAACTTACTAGGGGAGCCTCTTCATAAAAAATGTTGTAGACAGTATTTTTGCAAAAAAAAGAAACCTTTTTCAAAATGAAGACTTGTTTTGTCCACATATTTCTTAAAAAAAAAAATCTTACTTCAATTTGCAATGTTCAGCAACAGATGGAAAAAGTACATTTGATTGATACATGAAAAGTTCTCACAGTTCCCATAGCATTTGTCTGTGAGTTCAGCTGGGTTATTATTTCTGTTTCATGCTATCTTGCTTAGGCCTCAACAGGATTTCCATCAAAGAGTTCAATGAAAATAAGATTATAAATTTGGGGTTCCCCAAGGAACAGCATATTTTAGATAAGGAGAGGGCTACATTTGGTATAATAGATACCTTGCATTGTTCTAATAAATCATCAGTAAATATCTTTCAAGTAAGTGAATTTCATGGGCTGTACCAGCTACATGTAAGCTACATGTCATTGTATCTCCAAGCCAATGGATAGGATAGACTAGATATCATAAAGCATCAGTTTAGCCAAGGAGGTTTACCTGTGATTAAGCATGCCTGTTTACTCATAGCCTTATTAATGCCTTCCAAATACCTTAACATAAACAAATGTCTTTCAGGGAGAGATAAAAAGTCTCAAAGAAGTTATAAGTCCCACATTAAGAAAGTGGTAGAGCTATGATTCAGACTTAGCCTTACTTCACATGCCATGCGCTTCCTCACTCTAAAAGTACCTCCATCCTTCATGCACAAAGACTACCAAAAAGAAGAAAGAAAATAAGAAAGATAAGGAAAAAAGAATATATGCAAAAACTAGTGAAATTCAAATAAAATCTCTACACTAATTGACTGCATTGTACCTGCATTAATTTGTGGCTTTCAATAATGTACCAGTCTGTTATAAGACACTACTGGGGGAAGATACGTGATTGGTACATGAAACTTCTCTGTACTATTTTTGCACTTCTGTGAGATCATAATTAGTTCAAAATAAAAGTTGCAAAAAGACCCCAAAACTTCACTTTAATGATCTAGGGCATTCATGAGATCCATTATTTCTACGAAAGCAAGAGTTTCCTAACATCTATAAGTTAACACTACAATGCAATGCTGACTTGCCATTTCTTTCTTTCTTTCTTTTTTTTTTTAACAAACTGCATAGTCTGAATGTTTATGTCTTCCCAAAATGCATATGTTGAAACCTAATTCCCAATGCAATAGTATTAATAATATGGGGCCTTTAGGAGGTGATTAAGTCATGAGGATGGAGTTCTTATGAATGGGATTAGTATCCTTGTAAAGAGACCTGAGGGAGCTTGTTTGTCCTTTCTGCCGTGTGAAAATACAGCAACAGTGAGTCCTCACCAGACACTGAATCTGCTGGCATCTTGACCCTGGACTTCCCAGCTTCTAGAATTGCAAGCAATACATTTCTGTTGTTTATAAATTACCCTATAGTATTTGGTTATAGCAGCCCCAACAAACTAAGGTACAAACATAATAGAATATATTTATTCAAATAAGTGTTGGATTTTTCATGGAAGGATTTACACTTTTCCTGATCATTATTCTGTCGCTACCAGTGTCCTTAGAGTATCTTGTGAGGAACTGCTGGAAGAACCTGTGGCCTATTCTTTTGGATATTCTCTGTACCCATATATTTGTGTTTTGAAGGCAGGATTGGCTTTTGAAAAAGCCAAGAGTTATCAGGGCAAAGTCTTCTGAATACAGTAAAATAAACTAAATACAATTTAATACCCACACAGTGCTAAAATTTGGACCCTATTTGAAAAACCAACAGCAATAAAACCCATGTTTAATACAGTGTTATTTATGTTTATAAACAAGGAGCTTGCCGTATATATTGGAAAGTCTTGAATACAGGCTGCAGAGATGGATATTATTCCATCGTGTGCTATTATTTATTTATTTATTTATTTATTTATTTATTTATTTTTTGAGATGGAGTCTGGCTCTGTCACCCAGACTAGAGAGCAGTGGCGCAATCTCAGCTCACTGCAACCTCCGCCTCCCGGTTCAAGTGATTCTCCTGCCTCAGCCTCCTGAGTAGCTGGGACGACAGGCACCTGCCAGCATGCCTGGCTAATTTTTGTATTTTTAGTAGAGACGGGGTTTCGCCATATTGGCCAGGCTGGTCTTGAACTCCTGACCTTGTGATCCACCCACCCTGGCCTCCCAAAGTGCTAGGATTACAGGCGTGAGCCACTGTGCCCCGCCATCATGTGCTATTTTTAAGATTAGTACCCATTTCTGTAGACTCAGAATTCAGTATCACATTGAGATGATGATTATCAAGTGCCTAACGCAGGGCCTGATCAGTAGTAAGTGATCAGTGAAAACTTAGCAGTTTTAATCATGATGGAGGATGATGATGAATTTTGCCCCAAGAAAAGTACCTTATTTTTTTCTAAGCCTTTTTTATTATCCAAATAACAGAGGGCTTGAGCCAAATGAAAGCTAAATTTTTCAGCTCTGCCATTCAGTAACTTCCATCCTGAAGCAGGTGTCAGGAGGCAGGACGGAGGTGTTGAAGGTGCTGAAGGTGCAGGTGAGGTCAGGAAAATTTGCTGTTTGTGTTGTGGTGATATGACGGCTCATAGGGGTCTTACTGTGGCACAGGGTTTTGGTTTTCCACCTCAATTTACCTCTCAGAAAGTCCTTTCCTCTTTCTCTTCTTAGGCTCTGAGGTTTCGGTCATTTTGCTAACATCTTGAGACTGCACTGACATATATTCTGTCTTAGAAATATCATAGAAAAAAATACCCAAGGAGTTCATTATATGCCTGAACAGCCAGAACCTCCAAGTAATTGATAATTGTTTGATAAACAGACCTGTGTCTCCCAGTGTGACTGATGGAAAACCGTGTTTCTGGCAGGTTGGAGGCTGCTGAATATCAGTTGCCTGAAAGATAGACAGACTTTTCCAGCTGGGAAAAAAGTCAGCTCAGATATTACAGAGTTTACTGAATTTGGTTGGTGATATCTGACACTAATCCACAAGTTGATAAAATATCATCTGGATAGAGCAGCTTCTGGAGAGTACACACTAGTAGCTAGTAGACATTAGGTACTAGTAGCTTTCTTGCTGAACACTGAAAGACTGACAAGCCACAAATAGGAAGTTGGCTTCTAGGTGCCCCTGAGATTGGCTAATAAGGGCAGGGGCTGGATTTCATTGCAGAGTTTAGTATGTCTGTCTGTTGGACCTTTGGGATGGGCATAGACATGTTGGTACCTTATGGGGGGTATAGTCTAGGCTAGGGGCAGGTGTGCAGTGATGAGGAAGTAGGTGGTAGGCAAGGGGCTTATGACATTGGTTGGTGGGGAACCTTTAAGCAAAAGGGAGGTCATCTTTTCACTAACTTCTCTAAGTATCTCACTGTCTTATTTTTGGCTTCAAAATATTTTTTCATCATGTTCTTGCAATGGCCATGTCAATATACCTTGAAAAGGTCCCACTTTTTAGAATGGGGCGATAGCAATATAACCCTAAGACGTGGGCAAGAGTGGCTCCTCCACTGAGCCTGTCTCATTCAGAGGACTCTGCTCCAGCCCTCCTTCAGCATTCCTTTACCCATGAGGGGGAGAGAGGCATTGGAGCCAAGGGAGCCTGCTCATCCAGAGCCCACATCCACTGCCATTTAGACTACTCAGAAATCCCTGACAAATAGTCTAGATCTAATTCTGGGATCTTCTTAGATCTCTTGCCTACCGCTTTGTCTACCACTTTCTCCTGAGGCAGATTGAGCTGCTATTGAACATACTTCTTAGCAAAGCAGTGGTCAAAGGGCAGCTGTTGGGAAGAGGTTGGAGTTGCCCCCTTATAGGGCAACACAGGGCTGGGAATGGAAAGGAGATAAAGGGCCAGATGAGGATTTGGGAGCCACAGGTCAGCTGGCCCCCTGCCTTCACATGCCAGTACAGAATTTCAAGGCATCAGATTTGTCCAAATTTGAATTCCAAATTTGGATTTTTGTTCTACGTCACAAAAATGTTATGAGTAAGCCTGGGGAAAACAGCAGTGTCCCCTACACCCAGCTTTCCTCCTGCCCAGGGTCTTGCTCTATACTGGACTGAACTTGCCAATGAGGTTAGAAAGAAGGGCAGTTGTCACTTTTACTTCATTCATTCATTTACCAAACATTCCTTGAATACCTACTGTGTGCCAGGCTGTGTGTATGGATACTGAGGAGATGCTGTCCAAGATGGATGTGCTTCCTACCTCTTGAAACCTGAGGAATAGAGAAAGTATACAGAAGATAAGAGTAAGAAGACCAATTAATAAAGATTTTTCTGATTGTGATAAAATCATGAAATAATAGTGATAAAATCATGCACCCAAGCAACTGTGTCTGGAGACAGAGAAAAAAGGGGAGAAGAGTTTCATTGAGATGAGCTACTCCAGTTGGGTCTCTCTAAGCAAGTGACATTTAAGCAGAGTCCTGAAGGGAGAGGAGCCAGCCATGCAAGATTGGAGTGGAGGCAGGGGTTCCAGCCCAGAAGACAACATGTGGAAAGGCTATGAGGTGGGACATAACTTGGAGTGATGTACAGAGCCAGATCATAAAGGGCCTTGCAAGCGCCCATGATAAGGGGTTGGTATATTATCCTAATTGCAGTGGGAAGCCATGGAGGCCTTAAGCACAGTATGATTTACATTTCTAAAAGGTCATTCTGACTTGCATGTAAGAAATCTTTGGAAGAATGGAAGGAGGAAGACTGATTAGGGGGCCCTTTGTAAGAAATCAGGCAAGAGACGGTGGTGATTGTTCTTATGCATGAGAAAGCCAGGGTGCTTCCACAATAAGATATCTTCTCATGAGGTAGCATTGGCTAAATCTTAAAGACTGGAACTCTTATACCTTTGTTTGTGAAGAAAAGCTCTACTCATTTATTATCCTGTTATTTATTATCCAACATATGGTTATTAAGCATGGCATATGTTTTTGACCCCACTGTAGGAGCCAGTGATCCAAAGGTAAAGGAGGCACAGTCTCTACTAAGAATATCTGGAGAGTTTCATTCTATTTAGAGGCAGGAGCCAGGGAGCAGGGATTGAGGAAAGAACCAAGAAGAGGCAATTATCACTGAAGAGAATGGTATTAAAACAAAGCTTTACCCAATTTCCAGTTTAACTCATGGATATGACCTCATAGGAGCCAGTTATTGCACTCCTAGACTATGAGGAATTTTTAAATGTTGATTGCTTATTTACTTTGATATCCCATAATGTATGGATAAAAAAAGGAAGGGTGAGTAACAGCAGAGGTTTTTTGTTTGCCTGTTGGCAGGAAAGTGGTTCTTTGTCCTCAAGTTTGTTAAAAAAAATGCATAAAGAAGGTGGCCGGGCATAGTGGCCCATGCCTGTAATCACAGCATTTAGGAGGCCGAAGTGAGTGGATCATGTGAGGTCAGGAGTTCAAGACCAGCCTGGCCAATGTGGCGAAACCCCTTCTCTACTGAAAATACAAAAATTAGCTGGGTGTCGTGGTACATGCCTGTAATCCCAGCTACTTGGGAGGCTGAGGCAGGGAAAATTACTTGAACCTGGGAGGCAGAGGTTGCAGTGATTGCTCCACTGCACTCCAGCCTGGGCGACAGAGCGAGACTCCATCTCAAAAAAAAAAAAAAAAAGGTTAGAAAATATCCAGAACCAGAAGTCTAGAGGACCTGCAGATAAGGGTGGGGCTTGCAGGGAGGCAAATGGAAGGAAAGAGAGTTACTATGAGAGCCTAGGGATAGGATGATTATGATGATCCTGGCAGCTCAGTGGCACCAAAAGGACCATATTTCACAGACTGCATGTATCTTGCCATGGCTGATGAATAAATGGTAATCTCTTACAGTCAACCTACTCCCAGTGAAGACTGACTTGGAGGGAGGTCGTGGAAAAGGTGCCACATTACTCATTCTGAATCCTTCAGCACATTCTACCTGAAGCAATTATAGTGGGAAGAGGGCATCTTGCCACCCATAGGCTGGAGCCATGGAAGCAACCTCTGAACATGCAGTACTAAATTACCTGAAAGGAAGGATGCTTTCCCAATTTAGTTTAGCTTTTGATTGAATGAAATAAAGTTTGTGTCCATTAGGTACCAGATTTTCATGTACATTCATGGGGTTGGATTCCCATACCTCTTGGGGAGGAAAGAACTGTGTTGAGGGTTGAATGCCCAAGAAGAGGCTGGGACCCAAAAAGTCCCATTTTTCTTGATCTAGGATGGGGAGAGATGGAGTCTATGCAGGGTCAGTCAAGCACAAGACAGAATTAAACAAGGCTTGTGGGCTAAGCAGGAAGGAGATTAGTTGACACATTCTCCTGTAGAACAGGGAGAGTATCACTGGTTTATTATTTTAGTGAACAGGCCTCCAGTTATTGTCATTACACATGTCATCAGGCTAGGAGAGGATAAGGGCTGCCTCGCCCCATCCCACCTTCTCGTTCAGCTTGTCAGTGAAATGTATTAGATACCTACTGTGCCCACTCGTCTGCTGGACCCCTTAAAGGCATCGCACAGTCACCAAGTCAATATGTACAACTTTTGCTTACAGTTTAAGAAAAGAGAATTTAAGGACAGTACTATTTGAGAACAACTAAAGGTAGGAAGCACCTGTGTCCTTATCTGAATGCTAGGGAAGGTCAGTTCTGCTGAGAGTAAGGGCATTTGTGTGGACTGGTGATAATGACACCAGACTCCCCAGGCCTCAGGCTTCTCAGCGATTGAGCTGGAAGCCAGGTCATTCCAAGTGGAAGGAACAGAGGAGCCAAAGGCTAGAGGGGTCAGGCTATGGTGCCTTCAGCTTCTGGCACATTGCAAGGTGAGTTACAAAACAGAATACACAATAAAAGCTAGTATTTGTAAGAAAACAAAACTATCATGAAGGGCTTTTTCTAAAATGTCAATTTTCTTTGGGTGCCTAGATAATGGGTGATTTAGAGTTTCTACTCGGTTATTACCTATATATTCTAATTTTCCTAAAATGAAAATATACAACCTCTGTAATATGTTTTATAAAATACAGGCACTTAAGCAATTCCTGCTGAAATGAAAGTCTGGACATTTTGAAGAGGCTGTAAATGCTGTACTCATTGGAACCCACCTCACCAGTGAAAGCTCCAGACTCTGGCATGCCTGAGTTTGCTCAGCAGTCAGTTTACATTTTACTAAACCTTCTCAGTCTCCATTATTGCTCCCCAACAACAGAAAAATATTCAGACTTACGATCATGGGTGCTTGTACATCCTGAGTGGTCAAAAATATCTCTAGAGAATAGATTTGATGCTGCAGTAAAGGGCCTTTAATTTTTCTAGCCTGGGGGCCCCTGACTGGCTGCTCACAGATGTGTGTTTGTTATTTGTTTTTGTGTAGTTTGTGGCCATCATAGAATTTTTTAAAACTTGAGCTAACATTAAAAATCAGAGTTTATGTATAAACATTTGAATCCCTGGCTTCTCTTTCCAAAACCATCTGTCTCACATTCCTGCCCAGCCACACACAGCTCCAATGCAGGCACAGCTGCCCCTTGGATGATCAGTTCTCTGCAGTCTTTACAATTCACTCTTGCTTCCTGACGCTGAGGCCAAGGCAGTTGCCATTTACCACAACAGTTGTTGTTTCTTAATGGTAGAGACCTATTTTTAAAAATCTATGTTTTAACAACAGTAAAAAATAAGAAGGTACATCAGAAGAACCATATATTTTGAGAGAAGAATGAGAAAGCATATTTTTTTGTGGAAACACTATTCAAACAGACTGCAGACACCAAGTGACATGGTTGGCTTTTGTTGGCACTGGAGATTTTGCTGCTTGCCCTGAGCCTTAAGATCTTCCTCATGGTGCTACACTGCCAGCAAAGAAGAGTTTAAGGAGAGAATGGAGGTGGGTGTTCCATATCCACAGCCTACTCCTGTGTGTGAAGATCCACCCCCACCATATCCCATCTCATCCCCAAAACAACAACAGCAACAACAAAACCAGAACTGGGCAGTTCCTGGTTTAGAAGGCAAGAGGTAAAGTTTAGTATTGCCTTCCCATTCCAACATAGCTTATACTGTTACATACCTACATTTTCCTACCATAAATTGAACCATTTCCTATCAAACCAGTAAAATGCAAAGTCTTTTTAATATCTAGACAATGACTGAATGACAAACAAAAGGGCCTTCCTCGGTGCTTTTTATTGAAATTTCCTGTGGATCCACGAATTCTCTGTTATTAGGGTAAATATCAACAGAAGACAGGCTGGTTAGATAGCTACTTGGAAGTGTTGACAGGAAATTAAATTTGCAAACAAATAAAACCGTGGTAGAATTTTTGTATACAAGGACAAAAGCAAGGAAATTGAATATTGAGATTATTTGTAGCATTCTTCCCTGGGGATGGAGAATTGAAGAGCACACAATTTGCCATTCGTCAGAAGATCAAACCCAAGATGACTTAGCAAGATAGTCATTCTTAAAACCAAAAAAGTTATCTCACAGGCCCAGATCTCAGAGATATAGACACCTAAGCAAATGAGGTATCTGTGAGTTGGATGATTTTTACTCAACATGTTAATTTTTCTGTTTGCCATTTTTAGAGATGATGCTGTACAGTCATCAGCACCCTTTTCCAAAAAATATGATAAATGTTTCTTCAAATAACTTAACGATCTCATTCACATGTTCTTCGGTGTTAATAATAAGTACGTGTGCCAATGAATGAAGTGGCCAACAGTGTCCCTCCACTGGAAAGTGTAAATTGTGTCATTGTATGTTGAGTTAACAAGGATTAGAGCATACTGGGTTTTATATTTTGGCATTTTTTCCCCTTTATTTTTGAGGGTAAATCTGTTGGTCCATGTAATACACATGTGCTAATAACTGCTGATTTAACAAAGAAGTTGAGAGTTAGTGCAAAATAAGGAGTTCATAAAGATATTTTTAATTTATTAAGAAAAGAGTAACGAACATTTATTTATTTACTTATTTTGATAAGTAAAGGACTGGAGCTCTCAACTACAAATATGAGGTCAAGTGATGAAATATAAATATCCCTTGTGTGGGCATCAGGAAATCTGCTATTCTGTCACCAAACACCTATGAAATCGTGTGAAGTGGAAGTGGGAGATTAGGTGTTTTGGGACTTATTTCAGGGTCTACTATTCTTTGACATGATGACTTTGTTCACATATGCATTTGAAGAGCTGCCTTAATCATAAAATCACGTTCTAATTTACTAATAGTCAAATCTTCCTAGAGAGGTCTCAAACTGCCAGTCTGTGTGTTATATAAGGCCTGTTGAGGAAATGATTACAGTACACAGACTATTGCCACGTATGGAATGAAGGGGAAAGAAAAAACAGAATTTGTTACAAATAGTTAAACATTTAGCATATTCTAAAAGAAAAAAATAATGTCTTGTGCTTTTCTTAAAAAAAAAAAATCAATTCTGGCAATCCAGGGTCATGTTCCTATCGACTAGAGCAATACTGTTAGAGCACAGATGGATTTGCCCTTGTGTGCCCTTCTCAAGGTTCACCCAGTCACCAGATCTCCTGGCACTGAGGACATGTCAATTGTCACTTATCTTTTTATTTTTTTACATTACTTGCCTTGAGAGAACTGAGCTAAATGCCATTCTTGAGAATAGCACCTATGTCCTTTAATTAGCTGAACCCATGACCACAGATGATGTCTGATTCACCCCCAAGGAGGCAAAACAAATGTGTAGAGATATCTGAGAAGTCGGGCTGAAGCTTTTTGGCTCTTGGGGACACTCTCTCATGTTCATGTCAATTAGGATAGATTTTGTTGAAAACATATTTTGCACACTCCTTAAGACCCAAATGGCAGATGAGCTTCACGTAACTACCAAATTTTCTGTTTTTCAACTTACTTCTCTAGGGGAAAAGGTGGAAAAATAATTTGATACACTAGTTGTAGGAAACTGGACTTTAACTCAGTGTTTGACAATCAGTCAATTCTAAGAAAACAAAGTGACAGAAGTAATATAGCATCAGGAAGCAAAAAACTCATTTTTCCCAGGCAATTGTTTTACAACTAAATTATTTATGTGTATTGAGGGGTTTAAGAATTATTAAATGTATTTTCTCCCTTGGCTCAGTTCTTTACATTTTTTCTGTTTATAAGAAGTGAAACCCAGTTAGATGACTACCAGGCAGGCAGGCTCACAGACGGGTTTATTGACAACACCACAATGTTCCTCCCTTCTCTTGCTTTCTGGCCTCAGACATAAGGAACAGTCTCTTTGGGAATGAAGGGGGCATCATGGAATGAAAAATAGAATGCCCTCCAAGAATGAAATACAGCTAATTACATGTTGTTCACCTGCTTAGTTTCAGAGGGTGGACTTATGATTTGTGCCTGTTGAAGAAGAAAATTGCTTGATAGCAGTGGCCATGTTATCGGGATTCATAGGAGGGAGATGATTATCTGTTAATTTTAGAGTAAAGAGACCTTTTACTACCAGGCAAAAAAGCAAAAATCATGCATTTCTCATGCATAACAGAAGTTCTTTGTTTTGATAGAATAATTACTATTTGGAGTATATCGGGTTGGATTTGTAAAATGACTGGCCTAGAGTTTATAGATAATCAGTCTCAGTATGGAGATTTCAGAACAGGAATGTGCAGATGTGGTGGCACTGATAAGGGATGGAATACATTTGTACCTATGCAGTACACATACACGTGCACACATACATACACAGAAGCATACCATGTAGGAGAAAAACAGGCTTTGAAAAATTAACACTTGTTTTTGATTCTGATTATCCTAAGTGGTTGTAGTAATAGTCAATACCAACTGATTGCTATCTAGTCTGTTCCTGGTAAATAGAAATAAATTTTAATTTGGGAAAGATTTTCTTTAAAAAAAAAATCAATAGATTTACGGGTACAAGTCGTTTTTCATTATAAGGATGAATTATGTAGTGGCAAAATCTGGGCTTTTAGTATACCTATCTCCAGAATAGTGTACATTGTACCCACTAGGTAATTTTTCATCCCTCACCTCCCACCCATCCGTCCCCATTCTGAGTCTCCATTTGTTATACTACTCTATATGCCTTTGTATCCCCATAGCTCAGCTCCCATTTATAAATGAGAACATGTGGTATTTGATTTTCTGTTTCTGAGTTAACTTTATCTAGGATAATGGCCTCCAGGTCCACCCAAGTTTCTGCAAAAGACATTATTTTATTCTTTTTTATGGCTGAGTAGTATTCCATGGTGTGAGTGTGTGTGTGTGTGTGTGTGTGTGTATCTCAGATTTTCTTTATTCACTCATCAGTTGATGGGCACTTAAGTTAATTCCATATCTTTGCAATTGTGAATTGTGCTATGATAAACATACACATGCAGGTATCTTTTTGATATAAGGACTTTTTCCCCCCTTTGGGTAGATATACAGTAGTGGGATTGCTGGATTGAATAGTAGATCTACTTTTAGGTCTTTGAGAAATCTCCATACTATTTTCCTCAGAGGTCGTACTAATTTACTTTCTCATCAACAGTGTATAAGCATTCCCCTGACTGCATCTGCCCCAAGACCTATGGTTTTTTGACTTTTTCATAATGACCATTCTGGCTGGGGTAAGGTGGTATCTCACTATAGTTTTAATTAGCATTTTCCAGATGATTAGTGACATTGAGCATTTTTTATATGTTTATTGCCCATCTGTATATCTTCTTTGAAAAATGTCTGTATATGTCATTTGCCCACATTTTAAATGGGATTATTTGTTATTGGCTTATTTTCTTGCTGATCTGTCCTTGTAGATTCTGGATACTTGTCTTTTGTTGGAGGCATAATTTGCAAATATTTTCTCCCATTCTATAGGTTGTCTTTTTACTCTGCTGATTATTTCTTTTGCTGTGCGGAAGCTTTTTAGTTTAAGTCCCATTTATTTCTTTTTGTTTTTGTTGCATTTTCTTTTGGGGTCTTAGTCATAAATTCTTTGCCTAGGCTAATGTCCAGAAGAGTTTTTCCTAGGTTTTCTCTTAGAATTTTTATGGTTTCAGGTCTTAAACTTAAGTCTTTAACACACCTTAAGTTAACTTTTGTACACGGTGAGAGATAGAGATTCAGTTTTCTTTTCCATGTGGCTATCCAATTTTCCCAGCACTATTTGTTGAATAGGGTGTTCTTTCTCCAGGGTATGTTCTTGTATGCTTTGTTAAGGATCAACTGATTGTAGGTATTTGGCTTTATTTCTGGGTTCTCTATTCTGTTTCATTGGTCTGTGTGTCTTCTTTATACTAGTATCAAGCTGTTTTGGTTACTATAGCATTGTAATAATTTGATGTAATTAGGTGATACTGTGATGCTTCCAGATTTGTTCTTTTTGCTTAGCATTTCTTTGGCTATTTGGGTTTTTTCTTAGTACCATATTAATTTTAGGACTTTTGTTCTAATTCTGTGAAAACTGACATTGGTGAGAGGAATTACATTGCATCTGTAGATTGCTTTGGGCAGTATGGCCATTATAACAGTATTGATTCTTCCAATCCATGAGCATGGGTTTTTTTTTAATTTTTTGTGTCATCTACAATTCCTTTCATCAATATTTGGTGGTTCTCATTGTAGAGATCTCTCACCTTCTTGGTTACATATATTCCTAAGTATTTTTAAATTTTTTTTTATTAACAGTTTTTTTCCTCCGATCATTATTAGGATCCATTTTATTATAACAACTCTTAGAGTATCCTAGAACAGTTGTTCTCAATCAGAGATTTTAGCTCCTTGGGGGACATCTGGCAATGTCTAGGGACATTTGGCAATGTTGTGAGACATTTTTGGCTGCTGGACATGGAGATGAAAAGGAGGAGATGCTACTGGTGTCTAGTGGGTAAAGACTAGGGTGCTACTAAATATCCTGTAGTGTGCAGGACAGCCTCCAGCAACAGAGAATCATCTGGCCTAAAATGTCAATAATTCCAAGGTTGACAAACCCTATGGGGAACAGTTAAAGGAATGGGATGTATAGCATGATGAAGTGAAGACAAGGGAAAGACCTAATGGCTGCTTTGAAGTTTTTAGAGGGCTTTTATATGTAAGGTGGGTTACATTTAACTTTGCTTTTTTTGATAGGGCTCTTGGATCAACAGGTGGAAACTATAAATAGGCAGATACGGAGGAAAGCTTTCTAAAAGATATCTACAAAGCTGAAATGTACTGCCCTAAGAAAAGGTGAATTCTCCTCTGTAGATAACTAAAACATAACAGTCACTAGAAAGGGATGTCCTCTAATTATTATACAAAACTGATTTATTGAAAACATTTTAATCACAGATATTGTGATAGGAAATTGGAGTCCACATTGCAAAGGTCATCTAAATAATTTAAGTGGCCACTTTCAGGTGCAAAGCTTGAATAATTTCATTCTTTTGTCAACTTTGGAGAAAGCTTGGTTCCATATACAGCATTATAAATGTATGTAAGTAGCACTTAAGGAAGATATCTAGACTTATTTTACTAATCCTTCCTTTTACTTCTATATGGTTTTAGAAATAGATGTAACATTTTCACTACTTTTCCTTACATAATTTTCTAGACCAGCAATTTTCTAATTTAATTGATCATATGCCAAATAAAAAATAAAATGTAAACCTTACCCATTATTTGCATGTTAATATAATTTATAATTTATTTTTCTCACAAATTAAAGTTTTAAAAGTTGACAAAATGAAAAATTTTATGCATTTTCCTACATGGAATTGGACAAAGAGCTCTAACTCAATGCTTTTCATCTACCAGAGGTGAGAAGGCACAGTGTTTTATTTTTAAAATGTAAAAAAAAGATAATTTTAAAATGTATTATAAAATCCAGATGAATGGTATTTTTTTCAGATCTATAAAATAAAAGCTCCAATTTTAAAAATTAGATTTAACAGACATGAAATTAGTGTCTAATATTCCTGTAAGAGTTTCCAAATCTTTACACCCAATTCCTATATTTATCTCATCATGGAGTAGGACTGGTAAGTTTGCAGACTTGCCCCAGTCTATGAGATGTAAATATTGTTGCTTGTGAGAAAACTAGGCCTATTGTGCGACCTGAACCTATTGATGTAAAATTTTGTAATCTTAAATTGGCATCTTGAATTTTCAATCCGGGACTTATGTGAGATGTCTTTAATAATTCAGAACCTTTCCTACCTAAAATTAGGATGCTCAGGTGATTGGAGGTAGAAGTCTGAGCTTCCCTTTGCAAGCTTTTACGCTAATTATCACATGACGGCAAGCAATTCACTTATCACCTCTATACGCTAGTTTTCTCATTTGCCAAATGTGTCTAAAAGAACCCTCTATTTTTCCCTTACATGGCTTTTATACCTAGAGAAATAAATGTGTAGGAAAGCACTTTAATAAGATAGTTGTGATAAATAAATAACTCCTAGGAATCCCACACCAAGGAATTCATTTACGTTCAGATGGGTGAACAGGTGAGTCAAATGTATTTTCTAGCTCTAAACCTAAGCATCTTTTGAGCCACTTCTGAGTTTTGCAAAATGCAATGTCCATCCAAGCTACTAATTACTTGCAAACTGAGCCACATTTGGTTACCTGGACATTCCTTTTCATTACTAATATACCTTGGTTGAGGTAAAATGCTGAATTGTATGTCAGCAGCCTGCAAGAATGACAGTAACTCTGTTGGCTAAATTAGTCCAAGAGAGAAGTTTAGCTGTGAAAGTAATCTCTACTCTTTTGTGCTTCCTTATACTCAAATCATGTTTAAGTGTCTAATGGCACAGGAGTCGTGGTACAAATATATCTGTTCTCATTTATTTGGGGTATTGACTTAACACCCCATTCCCAAGTTCCTCGTTTGTAAAATGATGATAATAATAGTACCTGCTTCATAGGGTTGTTGTTAAGGGAATTAATTAGATAATTCACTCAGGAACTTAAAAGTGCTTGGTGCACAGTAAAGGCTTAATACATGACAGGTATTATTAGTATGAATAATGTTTGTTTTAACAGAAGTACCTAATCAGAGGAAATTATGCTTCTTACCAAGTGGTACAATCACTTGGTAAACAGATTGGTCTAACACTAGAAGGATGTTAAACCTGACCTTCTTATTGGACCCCCACCAGTCAAATGACCTCAGAGTTTTCCATCTTGTTCTGCTGCTTAGTACAGGGAACATCATCTTTCAGATAGAAACAAAGCAGTCGCCTATTATTAAGAACTACAAACTTGTTGAGCTTTTGCTTTGCAGCCTCTATGGATCACGGATTATAATTAAGAACCAAGGTTTAATGCCTCCTTTTAATCATGCAAACATATATGACAGTAAATATTAAATAAGAAAAAAAAATAGTACTATTAAAGGACTTCATGCCTTCCACAAACCTAGAAGGTAAACAGGTGTCTACTTGTTGGAAAAAACAATTGTAATTTCCCAAGAATATATCTGATGGAGAACCAAGTTTAGATGGCCATATCGGAAAGATTACTCCCAATAAATAGATCTCATTTGCTATGAATCATGGACATTTAACAACATATGCAAAATGTTAAGACTTAGAATTGTATTTCCCAAGGTCTTAATTTAATTTAATTTAATTTAATTACTCGGTCATGTAATAGTCTTTACAAATAAAGGCAACAGACTTTGATTAATCTGGTGATCCAATCCTCCTCCTCCTCCTCCTCGCAAAAGTCTGTCAGACATGAATCTGGGCCAGAATTTTCATCTGGGAACACCTTGAAACCTAAGTGGCTGAGTGTGGGCTTCATGTAATCCCTCCAATAAGGAAACTCTAACTTTTAAAGGGTCTCTTGACATGCATGGTAATTACAGGAGTACAGTTCCTGGTACTGGTAGGTGGTGGCTGGAAAAGGAATATTTAGAGCAGGGGTCAGCTAGCTTTCTGTAAAGGGCCTATTGTGATCATTTTAAGCATTATGAGACAGTCTGTCACAACTGCTCAACTTTGCCATTGTAATGTGAAAGCAACTATAGACAATAGGTAAATGAATGAGAATGGCTGTGTTCTAAGAAAACTGTATTTACAAAAAGAGGTAGCAGGCTAGCTTTAATCCAAGGGCCATAGCTTGCTGACCCTTCATCTAGAGAAATAGTTGCTAATGTAACAGGGAGCTACTGGCCAAATTAAGCTAGAAGGTGTATTATTTTTTGATTCCACAGTGTCAATCTCCATGATGTTCATATTGTCTACTAATTGCCAACATTTAAAAATCAGGAGATTTTTTACATACAAATATGCAATCTGATATCTGAAAAACATGCAAAGATCTGGTAACACCCATCTGTCTTCCTCCACAGCAACAATAGTTGTGCCCGCTTCAGAACAAGCACTTGCTTTCTTGTTCTCCACAATACTCACCATTCCCTGGAGCCTTCCAGAAATTCAGGCCCACTTCCTTCATTTACACTACCTGTCTTGCCCTGGCTCTGCTCCTGGAAGAACTTGATTTTGTGAACACTTTTTAGTAGAACTTATCTTTCTTCCTCTTTCATTCCTTGTTCCTGAAAGCTATCTCATTTTGGCTCACTGAGGCTGAGGACCAGGCATGCTTTTGCAAACTGATATATGGCTGTACAATAGTATTAGTGTCTCTGAGAGAGTAGCATAGCTGAGCTCTAGAAGTAGTGAACATTTTGTACCTTTTGTTCATTTCCTACATCCATCCTAAAATGATAGCTCAGTTTTCAAGTCTGTTTCCCTCTCCCTTCTTTCTTTCATTCCCGTGTAGTACACCAGAGAAAGTGTACATGTTTCTATTCTTATCCTTCAGCATTTTATATCTTTTAATCAGATGATTTTCAGCCTCTTTTTGTCCATCTAGAGTCATGTTGTTGTTTTTTATATATATATATATTTACATACGTATATATTTAATAAAAGTAGATTATTTATTGTGCATCAAAGATGATCAGGTCTGGACTGAATGTGAGATTTTAATTACATGATTCCATGTATTTAATTCAACTCATTCAATGCCTACTATGTACCAGGCACTGTGTTGGGCATTGAAATGTGAAGTCAGAGTTCCTGTCATGGAAGAGGGGTGCAAGTAAACAGAAACTTTGAAATGGAGAATCTTATCTACAGAATACTTTGAATTTACAAATAAGTCCATATATGAACTAAGAAGAATGGTGGAAAACACAACTCTTTACCAAAAACTTATTTTAAATGAGTGGTGAGTTGGTTTCAGTTCAGAAAACAAAGTATTGGGATAAATAGGAAATTCTGTGATTTGATAAATTGAGTCATGGATGTTTTATTTAACATCTGAAAAAGTACTCTGTGCTGAAGAATAAATAGTGAGACTTCAGTCTTTTAAAGACCTGTGCAGGGCTGTACAGGATAGCTTGGTGCCAAGCAGATAAAAACTAATGAAGAGAAAAACTTGCACGGATTTGTAACGCAATAAATGAACTTCATCATGGGTAAATGCGAAGTAGCTGCTTGAAGGAAAAAGAATACAAATTATTATGAGATGATGTTCTTTGGGCTGTCAGTAATGCTGTATAAAAAGAGTCATTGAAGAATGTTCACTAATGACATTAGTCCATTATGAGTTAGAAATAAAATGCCACCAAAGTATTGGGAACCACCCAGAAATATATAGAAAACCAAACATTTGCTTTTTTTTTTTTTTATTTAAAGTATGCTCACTTATGTCTGGAATTGTGAATGCACTTGGGGTCAATACATTTAAAGCAAGATTTGTGATACTGATTTATAACACGTACCTGTGATAATCCAGACACACAGCACATATTCCACAAAGAGCAGTTAAAGAGGTATATGTGGGCATGTACCTGATACATAGTATGTGTGCATTAGAGAGCTGTTGAATTAGTGAATATGGGCAGACTGGGACTGAAAACAGTGTCTAGTGTCTTAAAATTATAATAGTAATAATACTTGGCTCATAGGCTGTTAGGCGAAAAAGGAATATGATTGAAATATGTAAACAAACCTCTGATGCATATGGAATAGGCAATAGCCTTTGTTCTAGTCTACAGCACATGAATGGGACGGAGAAGGGGAGCAGTTTCCAAGAGAGGAATGGAAACCTGAGAAATTGCTGTAGGACAGCTATCATTGTTTTGATACCAAATAATAAACATGGAACTCATTCTGTGATAATATGCATACTTATAATTCAAAAGCAGATAGTTTTGTTAAACAAAATAATGGGTCTGGCTGGGCGCAGTGACTCACACCTGTAATCCCAGCACTTTGGGAGGCCAAGGCGGGCGGATCACTAGGTCCGGAGATCGAGACCATCCTGGCTAACACGGTGAAACCTTGTCTCTACTAAAAATACAAAAAATTAGCCGGGCATGGTGGTGGTCACCTGTAGTCCCAGCTACTCCAGAGGCTGAGGCAAGAGAATGGCGTGAACCTGGGAGGCGGAGCTTGCAGTGAGCCGAGATTGTGCCACTGCATTCCAGCCTGGGTGACAGAGCGAGACTCCGTCTCAAATAATAATAATAACAATAATAATAATAATGGGTCTATCAATGAATCTTAAAAATGCTTTACTCATTTGTTTTGCAGAATAGTTTGTAAGTGTACGTGTGTGTTGTTTGTGTGTGTTTTCCCAAGTTCTTTAAATCAGGCAAAGAATGTGTAATAAATTCTATTCTTATTTTCATCCACTGTCAAACTAACTTCTGTGAAATATTCTAGGAATCTTTGATCAGAATATTTGTTTTTGGAAGTTAAGTGACATCATTCATCCTTTTGAGCCAAATATAATCAGCATCCCTGTGCCAGGAAGGAAAAAAAAATAACTTTACTCTTACATTGACTATTCCAAGAATTACTTTTCTGATAATTCCATACAGGGTTTCTCCGAACCTCTCTGTTCATTTGCATTCCTAACAATTTGAGATTTTATTTAGTGGTCAAGTTGTATTCACCCTGGAGCCTGGAATGAGGACATCCAGCCTGACAACCCGTTAAACATCTTGTGAATGGAATAATGAATGAGAAGGTCAGACAGTCCATTTAAGGAATAACATTTTTCAGATTTCAAATGCCATTATATTGTGACAAAATCCATATGTGTTTCAGTAGAACAAGAATGGAAGCAAGGTTTTAACCTTTAGTTTTAATAAATATTTTTTATTAAAAAATTGAAACATTTTGATTCCTTAACTGGTGAACTGAAAACAATAATTGGAAAACAAAACAAACAACAATAACAGAATCACAAAAAAGTCCAGCCAGGGCACTTTCTAGTTTCACAGAATTGGATAAAGCAATTTAAACATACATCAGCCAATGTACATTCAATCACTCTCTATTACTTACAGCAGTGGTTTTGAGTATTGTTTTAATGGTGTTTTATCTTGAGCTTCATGATGGTATTTTGCAAAGCAAGTTAAGCTTTAGGAGTCTAGCTTTTGATTTCACCATATTTTTTTTTTTGCATTTGTGTGACATTATTCATGTTGAATTTGGTTCCATTCTTTTTCCAGCTCCTAATTATACCCTCAGACTCTGTAAAGATGCATTTGTTCCTAAGTGCAATCAAGAAGCATATTAGAAATCAGCTGTACATAGTTATGCTCTTATAAATGGAACGTCTATTACATTTGTGTTGGAAACAGAATGTTCATACTGGAATTCAATTGCAGTTGATAGACACATATCAATTGCTTAGGACATGCTAAGTGCTGCACTAGATAGTGTGGGGAATAGGGCCATAAATAAAATACGATCCGTGTCCCAGAAAGCTCAGGATCCAAAGGCAATATCACATAGTGACTGACAGTTCAGGCTCTGCAGTTAGGGCTTGTGTTCAAATCTTGTTTTGTTTCACTATTCACAAACCCTGTGACTTCTTTGAGATATAGTATTCTCCAGTAAATAGAAACCATAATAACCATGGAAACACATTTGTAATACTATGTAATTCTGATTATATAAGTAATACATGTTCATTATTAAAAATCCAATAATGAGAAAAAAATAAATAAAATGAGAGAAGGCTCACTGCGATTTCATCTCCAATATTGATGTAACCGCCGTGAAGAATTTAGTTCTTATATTTCCAGAAAATTTTCTTCTGTATATACTTACATTCTATTAATTTTGGGGTACATTTTATCTGTACTATTTTGGAATCAGTGTTTTCATGAGCTTTTTATTTTGAAATGATTTTAGACTGGTAAAATAATGCAGAGAGATCCTATTTACCCTTTGTCCAACTTCCTCTAATGTTAACATTTTATGTATAACCTTATACCAATGCTAAGAAGTTAACAGTTGTACATTACTACGATTCAATAAATTTCATACTTTATTTGTATTCCATCAGCTCATCTACTAATGTCCTTTTTCAGATCCCGGATCCCACATTGTGTGTAGTGCATGTTTAGTTTTATTTAACAAGGCATTTTGGATATCTTTTCATATCTGCACATATAGCTCTGACATATTGCTTTTAAAAAGTGTAAAACTTTGGCCGAGCATGGTGGCTCATGCCTGTAATTCCAGCACTTTGGGAGGCCGAGGTGGGTGGATCAGGAGGTCAGGAGTTCCAGACCAGCCTGACCTTTACCAAACCCCATCTCTACTAAAAATACAAAAATTAGCCAGGCGTGGTGGCGCACACCTGTAATCCCAGCTACTCAGGAGGCTGAGGCAGGAGAATCGCTTGAACCCAGGAGGCAGAGGTTGCAGTGAGCCAAGGTCACACCAGTGCACTCCAGCCTGGGCGACAGAGCAATACTCTGTCTCAAAAAAAAAAAAAAAAGTGCGCAATTTTAATCAGTGAAGTCTATATAGTTGTAATCCATTCTCATGCTGCTATAAAGAACTGCCGAAGACTGGGTAGTTATAAAGCAAAGAGGTTTAATTGACTCACAGTTCTGCAGGGCTGGGGAGGCCTCAGAAAACTTATAATCATGGCAGAAAGGGAAGCAGAAATGTCCTTCTTCACGTGGTGGCAAGAAGAAGTGCCAAGCGAAAGGGGAAAAGCCCCTTATAAAACCGTCAGACCTCATGAGAACTCATTTACTATCATGAGAATGGCATGGAGATAACTGTTCCCATGATTCAATTATCTCCCACTGGGTCCTTCCCATGACACATGGGGATTATGGGAACTACAATTCAAGGTGAGATTTCAGTGGGGACACCGCCAAACCATATCAATAGTATAATTTATGTAAACCTCTATTGACTATTGATGTTTTTCATATGAATCCTAAAAGAAACTAATCTCCATGCATTGTGTGATTTAATCTTCACTATGACCTGTGTCTCTTACATGCCAAACTAAGGCTCTTAGTGGTTATAAGAGTTTAGGGTTAGGGAACCCCAAAGTGGTTCTCTGTATAACAGACACAAATGTGTTACTTTTGATATATTTTTTCTGTGACAATTGACCTCCTCCAATTTTAGCTGTGCTAATTTTCATTATATAGAAGTTCTTACTTTGTGAATGATTAAATTTGTAGATCTTTTTATTTCTGATGACTTGTATTGTTTTAAAGCTAAGGAAATTATTTGAATGTCCCAGTTTCAATGGCTAAAGCAAGTATTTGGAATCCTATTCCTTATTTGCAATTTTCTAGTTGCTGAATAAAAATAGCAGCGATCCTCTATTGATGAGTGAATTAGTTTTTGGATAATGGTTAAAAAAATGAGCCAACAGAAGATGGTTTTACCTCCTATGGATACAGCGCAGGATTATAAATTGAGATTCTGTTCTTGAAGGCTACTCATTTCATATATTCATAAATTTACCAAAACTGATGATATTTTTTTGTTTGGTTATATTTATTTTTGTTTTTTTTTCCACCTGGCCTGGTTAATAGGGTATATGTCTGTTTACTAGCACTTATATTTGGGTAGGGAAAATTCCCTAAGTCCCTCAACTTTACTACAGTCTTTTGGGGATCATTATAGGACAGATGCCGTCAATTTTATAAAATACATTAAAACCCTAAGAGAAAAAAAACCTTCCCTCCATAAGCTGTAACTCTGTGTCTAACATCCATTGTGAAGTTCAGGCTAGGCAAAGAGTTAAAATCAATGCTATTTCCTGCTTGGACAAACAAAATGAACAGGAGCCTGAGATAGCCACCTCTGAGTTCAGCTTGTTGTTATTCAGTTTCCATTCTAATACAGTTTCTTCCTTGCTCAATATCAGTTTATAAAAGCATGTTACATGTCCACTGACCCCAGATAACTAAATAAATCCCACTTTATAGTCATAGAACTAAGTCCCAGGTTGTATTTGTACAAATGCCTGCCAAAGATGGATACAAGGAATTCAGAATAAATCAACCATTAAATTCACATTTCTTAGTGGAATAAAAGTAGGAATGAGGCATCCAATTCACCATCACTCTCTCGTACACACGTGCATGCACATACACATATACACACGTGTGCCCACACACACAGCATGGTACATTATTAGATTTCTTTATTGGATGCATGTTTTGGTTTTGGATTTCTTTGAAGGGCGTTTATGCAGAGTTGGTTATAAGGTTTGGAGTCCTGGACCCCAGAGAAATGCATTTACTTCTGTTTTTGCATGTACCTTTGTGACATGTACCTGGTGATTTTGTGCTGGTCAGATTTCCCATTTGAATGAGGTGACAGCATTCAGCAAGTTATAAGTCTCTGAGATGGACGTTTCTGCAGGTCTTTTTCATACATTTCCCGTAGAAATCTTTTAAATCATGTTCACAATGAGGCTTAAAATTACTGCTTTCTTAAGGAAAAGGGATATAATCCAGGGGGTTTATAAGCGGCATTTGATGAAAGTCTTTGAAAAGAAAGTAAAAATCAGTTCATTTTAATGATTGGCAATCAAAAAAAGATAAACCATCATTAAATTCTAAGATCTGGTATACTGAGACTGAGAAAAAAATAAAAACACAAACTACCTTATAAATGCACTGCTGTTAATGTATTCTAGGTTCTTTCTTTTTCAGTAGATCATCTTGAACATATTAGCCTCAGGTTGCTGGAAATCAAAATAATGGCATGGTGATTGTTAAGAGTCCATGTTATATAAGGGTGTTCTGATATTGAAATGAATACCTCACTTCTTGTTTCTGAAAAGTGAATGTTGGTACGTTGGTTTTTGAATGTGTTTGAATATTTTAATAGAACTGGGTTCTATCTAGGAGGAAATAAAACTATCTCTGTGGCAGACATTACAGTTCTGCTTCTTGGTTGTAAACTTACTTCCTAGTAGCATCAGTTCAAGATGTATTGTCATTGAAATAAATTTTATTTTAATGTTCTGACATGCTGATTGTGGAAAGGCAGTGTGAGAATTCAACCTAGAGCCTTGCTCTGGCAGTGGGAGAAGTGTATCTTGTGCTGTATGTGTGTGTATGTGTTTTAAAAGCTGTTTTTGGAGACAAATTAGTACTAATAGGATATAGAGTATAAGAGGAGACCCATGGTGAGGTCACACAGGTCCTGAAATCTTCCCGGAAGTGAATCATAACTCATTCCAAGTGACAGGAAACAGGTCTGAGGGGATGGAAAAGGGATGTGAATCAGACCTGAGTTAAAGTTAACCTTTACAATATCTGTCAGAAATTACTAAGCAAAACAGTTATATGAATATCAATACATGAAATGCTTTCTCCTTATTTGAGTGAACCAGCTGCTCTCAGACTCTTGAGCAGTAACCATATCTAGAGATGTAAATTAGAATGTCAATTACAAATCATTCTTATATTTTCATCACATTAGACCATGGATAAATTGTGTAAATTATTTGAAAGTAATTAAATTTCTAATCTAAAAATTTAGATTCAGAGTTGGCATTTTTTTTTCTTTCACCCCCACCCCCCGTAAAGCACCAGATAGTAAATATTTTAGGATTTGTGGCCCATACAGTTTCTGGTCTCTAACACAGGTTCTGAACTCTGCCATTTTAGTTCAAAAGGAGGAACAGACAAAGTGCAAATGAATGACTGTAGCTGTGCTAAAATAACTGTATTTGAGGACATTGAAATTCAGATTTCATATAATTTTCATGTGTCAGAAAATACTACTCTTTAGATTTTTTTTAACTGTTCAAAAACGCAAAACTATTCTTTGTGGGATTATACAAAAACAGGCTGTGGGCCAGATTTGGACAGCGGGCTGCAGTTTGCTGAGCTCAGTTTTAGATAATTCACAGTAACCACTGATTTGTGTTGCTTTGTACAGTGGTGTAAAGATTTACCTGTAGTACATTTTCTAAATAATTTCTAAGAAAAAAAGGCATGATTTTTTTTAAAGGACAGAATGTTTTCTCCCACAAAATCATTGGTCACTGACAATTTTTTTCTTGCTGCTAACCTGATTTGTCAGAGAAGTGAGCACTACATCTTTGTGTTATGCCCTCTCCCCAAATTCCAATACTAGAAATATATTTATTTGGTTTTATGTTAAAATGCAAATGCCATCTTTTCCCATGAACTGCCATTAAAGATAGAGGAGAAAGAATGTATATTCTGGGAATCTAGGGGCATGGCCTCAAGTTATCAGTTTGATAAATTGTTTCTGAAGTCTAGTGCTTTGTCTTAAAATATTATGTCAATTCTGCATTCTATACCACTAGATAGCTTTGTCTATTTCAGGGTACACAAACTGTTTTAAGTCACTGAACAAATATGCAGTTCCTCTGTGACCTGCCATACTGCCAGCATACCCCTGAGGTCTGGGCATACCTTAGGTTAAGAAACACAGCAGTGAGGCAAACTGATTGTTTATCAGTCCCAATTTGATGGCTTCAGAGCAGACTTTAAATGGTAAAGGAAGAATTACATATGAGCTTCTCAGTTGTCTTGTATAGTGACCTGAATGGCCCCTGTTCCCTTGATCCATGGCTTCTACTTGCAGACCTAACTCCAGCCCAAGGTGGGAGAATGGCATGATCACCATCTTTGAAGACAGATAGACAACGGTTTTAATTTTTACTGTTCCGTGTGTAGTTAGACTAGTTATTGAGTTGAATTTTGTCATCTGAAAAATGAAGGTAGGATTTATGGTTCTTTAGTTACAATCCAATGACTTTTGCTAATATAATTCAGAAGGGATACATCAGAAAACTTGGAGGATGTAACAAAGGAAAATTAAAATATCTGGTTGGAGGAAGGCAAAGGAGAGAAATAAGAGGCAATTAGCTTTCCAGGGCATTTTATTGAGCAACTATGAGATGCTGTGTTTAAGAAGCCATTCAATTTGCCTGGGAGAGTTCTGGTTTATACCTGTTGTACTTGCATAATTACTCAAAGCTCCCCTTTCACCCTCAAAAATGTGTCTGTTCACATGACACATTGTCATCTTAAAGGACTCAGAAGTTTGATCTCACTTCTGACTGTGAGTTGGTCTTGCTCTTTTTTCCTTACACTGCAGGATCTGGTTTTGTTCTGTGTTCAGAGCCAACCCGTATACTCCAGTATCAATTCTAGTTTATTCCAGAGCCACCTGGTGGGGGTATCCACCGTCCGTGGGAAGTGAGGAGAGAGGTGGGCAAAGCAGACAGCCATGATATTGAACCTCAGGTCCTCACACTATTTTTTGTCTGGGAATGGAATTAGATGGTGATATGGTGTGGATTTGTGTCCCCACCCAAGTCTCATGTTGAATTATAATCCTCAGCGTTAGAGGCAGGGCCTGGTAGGAGGTGATTGGATCATGGGGGTGGATTTCACTCTTGCTGTTCTTGAGATATTGAGTGCATTCTCACAAGATCTGGTTGTTTAAAAGTGTGTAGCACCTTCCCATTTTCTCTCTTCCTCCTGCTCCTGACATGTAAGACATGCTTGCTTCCCTTTGCCTTCCGTCATGACTATAAGTTTCCTGAGGCCTCCCCAGCCATGCTTTCTGTACAACCTGCAGAGCCATCAGCCAATTAAACCTCTTTTCTGTATAAATTACCCAGTTTCTGGCATTTCTTAATAGCAGCATGAGAATGGACTCATACAGATGGGACAGTCCATAGTATTTTGAAATTTGTCACTATCTCTTATACACATTCATGCTACTTCAGTCTAATATGAATACTGTTACTCAAAATGGCTTTCTGAAACACAATTCTCTCTAAAACCCTTTTTGACTCTTCATTTACTTCAAGGAAAAATAAAACTTCTCAACTTGACATACAGAACCTTTGATGGCCTAGCTTCTGTCTTTTCTTTGTCCTCCCTTAGTTGCCCACAGCTTCCCTATCTTGTAGATTCCTCTAATATTCAGTGGCTTGCAGTCCTTATGGCACCATATTCTTGCCCTTCTGTGACTGGGCACATGCTGTTTCCTCTGGCTGGAATGCTTTGCCCTACCAGCCTTGTGCTGGTTTTTCCTTTCAGAATCAGAGTGGAAGTTGGTTTTCTTTTCTTACTAGTTCTTTTTTTAATCTTCTATTTGAGTTATCCTTCATTCCACTCCCATAATTCCCTTGGTGGACTTCAGTTCTAAAATGTGGGACCCCGAATTTCATTTGATAGTTTCCTTGTCTTTCTCTCTCAGCAGATTATTGGCTTCTTGGAGGCAGAGACCATGATTTTCACCTCTGTAAACAGTGGAATGGTACATAGCAGCTGAAAGAAAGTTGGATAAGTGGATAAGTGGTCTTCATGAGAAACAAGTGTTACTTCTGGGAGGAAAAACATAAATGTGCAGACAGTGGTGATAAGGATTTTAATAAGACACAGAGCACGGTATAGAATGCATGCTAATTTTATGTGGGGCTAAATTAGTGTGAATCTGTGTGGCCCAGTGACAGGGCCCGTTTCAGCTTGGTAAGAAGGAGAAAGAATTGTCTGTGGCCTCCAGAGAGGCTTTGTAATTTATTTTCATCAATACACATGTTTCATTTTCTAAGTGCAAATGTTGCCACAGTGATCAGCATCTCTGGTTTCTCTGAGAACCCTCACTAAATACAACCCAGGGTACCCAGAGAACATGCAGAATAGAAGTTGGTGATCTTTGAATAATTGTGGAAGGCGTGTGTAGTCCTGGAAGACTGAATAACACTTCCTGAATTTATAAAATGGGAAGATGGACTTCCCAGCCAATGGGCTTGGAAGATGGACACTCACTAGCAGAATTCTACAAAGGATTAATAAGTGGACTTTTTTGAGTCGTTAGTGAATCCATTTGGGTTCCTAATTATTATCTTATGGGAATCACTTGGACTAAGGAGGTCTGTTTGTAGCTTAATTTTTCCTTAGAAAGGACATCTAATTTACTGTCTGTTTGCATATCTGTCCTCTCCACTAGCTAAATAATTTTATACACATTTGTGTTCTTGGTTTCCAACACAGAACATGGCATGCTGTAATCACAGAGTAGCTGCTGAAAGAATGGGCTGATGAACATGTAAAGGACATTTGGGTGGTTTTGAAACACTGAAAAAGTCAAATGAGTCGAAGTATAATATGGCTATTTAAAAAGTTATATGATCTGAGGGAGTGTTCCAAGAAGTGGTTTCTACACTATAATTTTCACCTTTGTGAACAGTGGAATGGTACGTACGTAGCAGCTGAATGAAGGTTGGTTAAGTGGATAAGTGGTCTGCATGAAAAAGGAGTGTTACTTCTGGCAGGAGAAATACAGTAGGGAGTCTTAGACCTATTTTATTTTGCCCCAATAGGACTAGAACAGGAGGGTTGTATTAAATTAATCAAGCTCCATAATAAAGGAGGCATTGGAAAGTGGGAAATTATTGAGAGAAAAATGTCTGGGAGAGTCTTAAACATAAGGAGTGTATTTTGGAAAACTAGGACAGTAATAAACAATGATTTTTACAAGAGTTGAACTTAAAGTGCCTGCAATGATAGTAACTGAAAAGAAAAGGCGAAGTCACTGGAAAGGAAGCACACAGTCCACCCCAGGAAAGCTGTGATGGCTGTGGACTAACTAAAGAACAGGCAAATATGAATGGGAAACAGATTCCAAATACAATCATGAAAAGAGTAACAGTGGCTGTCCCTGATGACAGGTGATGTTTTTAATGATTTTGTATAATAACCTAGTATTAGACGCATGGTGGGGGGAACTATACATAGATTTTTTTTTTTCTCTTAATTAAAAAAAATAGAACAGAGAATTCTTGTGTGGAGAAGACTTACGGGGCAGAAGAGGAGTTAGGAGTGCTATTTTCAAATATTTATTGGGTCATGATGTGGAAAAGAGATTAGAATTATTCTGCATGATTTAGTTAGAACTGCTTACAGAAAAGCTAGATGAAGGGACAGTTTAGCTCATATTAAGTATGTCTATGTCTCTGTGGTGTTAAAAGATAATTTCTAATAAAAGGCAAATTTATGACTCATAGAATAAAAGTAAATATGTGTTAAAAATCTTACTTAACTCATTAATGAGGAAACTGGTGAGGTATTACAACCAGTTCCAAGGCAAATGCAAAGAATAAACAAATTCAGATTTGTAAAATAGTTCCCAAGGAGTCAGAATCAGCTATGGCATAATTTTCCATTGAATTCCCAAATTTCCCCTAGAGTGTCTCTTTTTGACCAAAAATATTATCAAAGAAATATTGTTCTTGATCTGCAGCATGAACTGTGGTGGCTCTTGGTTCCATGTTGTGTTTGGCACGAGGAATGACCCAGAAGTAGCCAAATGATGACCTGTTGGGGATACTGTAGAAAAAGTTTACTCATAGGATAGTTGGTTTGCCAGGATGACTTTAAAGATAGTTAATAACTTCAAAATTCTAAGATATTACCTCACCACTCAGGGAGCCAGCTCCTGAACCTGTGTCACTACAGCTGGGTCCTTTTACAAATTCAAGTTCCTGTTAATACAAACAACTGTCCTTCCCCAGCTTATGAGGGTTTCCTGTGTTTGTCACTGCGCCTTGAGAATCTACCTGCCCTTTGGATTCCAGTTCTCTCCTTATTTGTCTGACATTCACCAACTAAACTCTCTTCCTGTCTCTTAAAGCGCTTTTGACTTGGAAAAGGAAACAACTGTAGAAGATAAGATTATGTGGGCTATTTTAGGTTGAATCTTTACCTCCCCCAACCACCAAAAAAAGAAAAAAAAAAAAAGGAAAGAAAGAAAGAAAGAAATATTGAAGTATTAACCCCCAGTACCTCATACTATGACCTCATTTGGAAATAGGGTCATTGGAGATGTAATTAAGATGAGGTCATACTGGAGTAGGTTGGGCCCCTGAAGCAGTATGGCTGGTGTCCTTATAAAAAGATGGCCATTCTGGCCAGGCATGGTTGGCTCACGCCTATAATCACAGCACTTTGGGAGGCTGAAATGGGCAGATTACCTGAGGTCAGGAGTTCGAGACCAGCCTGGCCAACATGCTGAAACCCCATCTCTACTAAAAAATACAAAAATTAGCCGGGCGTGGTGGCAGACACCTGTAATCCCGCTTTTTGGGAGGCTGAGGCAGGGGAATAGCTTGAGCCCGGGAGACGGAGGTTTCAGTGAGCCGAGATTATGCCACTGCACTCCAGCCCGGGCCGCAGAGCAAGACTCTGTCTCAAAAAAAAAAAAAAAAAAAAAAGATGGCCATTTGAAGTCAGAGACACACAGGGAGAAGGCTGTGTGATAATGAAAACAGAGATTAAATTGACATAGCTGCAAGTCAAGAAATACCAAACATTGCTGGGCAAACCACAAGAGGCACAGAAGAGGCAAGAAAGGACTCTCCTATAGGTTTCAGAGAGAACATAGTTCTGATGATACCTTGATTTTGGACTTCTTCCCTGTAGAACTGTAAGACAATACATTTCTGTTGTTTTAAGCCACCTAGCGTGTGGTACTTTGTTACAACAGCCCCAGGAAACTAATGTAGGGATATAGACAAATTTCTCTTCTATGGGCTGGCTCTGTGCATTGTTCTAAATGTGAAGAGCCGGGTGTAATGTGTTATACCCATATAATGCCTGGCAAATACAAGGAACTAATTAAATATTAGTCTTCTTCACTGTCTTTTTTTTTTTTTTTTATCTTAGAACCTGTAAATTATAAACCAAGTGACTGCATTACCACATAATGCGAGGAACGTGACTTGGAATTAAATCTGAGTTTAAATCCAAGCTCTGCCACTAGCTAGCTAGCTATATGACTTAGTATGACTTAGGACAGTTGTTTTTGTTTTTGTTTTCTGGATAAAACCATTTTTCTGGTCAGGGTAAAGATGAGAAACAATGGCTGTGATCATGTGGTACAGGGTAAGCACCCGATAGTTAGTAACTACTGTAATTTTATTTTTCTTGCGTGATGGTTCTTATTATATTAGTGCTTCATGACTTGCATTGCTGCTAGGGAGTTTGTAATTCTTATATTTGCTCAAACAATTGAATTTATAATCGTTGCATTCATAAGGAGAAAGATAACTGCTTTTAAAATTCTCTTTATATCCTGGACATTTTAAGACTTGAAAAATTAGTGCTTTCCACTTTTATTTTTGAACTGCTACTAAATTTAAAGGACTATTAATCCCCCATGTTTATGACTCACCAATTCATCATCAACACGATGCATTTTAAAGCAATATGTGACTCAGGAGAAGCATGAACCAAGCGCCTGAAAGAATTTGAGGGTGGGGAGATGGTTGTGTTGAGGATGGAGGAGGAGCATTTGCATTTATTTTTCCTTTGAAGTAGAGCCCGAAAAGTTTTGCTGAAGAAAAGATATCTGAGCATGTGCTTGAGTTTGCTTCATTAATTTTCAGTATATCTTAAACTTAGTTTTTCAAACTCTTTTTATTTTACTATCATATGAGCTCACAGCAGGAATGCCAAACCACAGTGCCACTGTGTGAGGCAGAAGGGTGTTGAGGACAGTACGGAAATTCCCTTTTGAGTCTGATTTTCTGAAATACCAGAGGCCACATTTCTGAGGGGCTAGTGCAAGGGAAAGAAATCTACCCATGCCTGGGTTAGAAAGGCAAGAAGCTAGTTCCTTCCTAGCTCCAGAATTCTCAAAGAGAATAGGCTTGAAGAAGTCTGTATTCCTCCTTTCTTAAGACCCACACGAAACACTAAACGCTTTGACTGTGCTCATGGGAACAGATCACGTAGAATTCCCTGTTGCAGTAGATGAGTACTCTTTTGCATACTGTACTGCTGATGGTAAGCAGACTTCTCGGATAGCCCCCAAGATTCTGTCCCCTGGTCTACACACCCTGTATAATGCCTTCCATTGGTGTTGGCAGGACTCATGAATATGACGGGATAGTCACTGACTTGTTTATGTTACATTATATTAAACTCCATCTTAATTAACCGACAGAAAGAAACTCTCCTCCTGGCCTTAAAGGAGCAAACTGGCATGTGTGGAGAAGGACACAGGGGAGGGAACAGTGGGAAGCCTCTAAATACTGAGCATGGCACTTGATAGACTGCCAGCAAGAAACTGGGAACCTTCGTCCTATAACTGCAAGGAACTGAATTCTGCCAGCAACCAGTGAGCTTGGAAGAGGCCTCAGATGAGATCAGACCGTGGCTGACACCTTAATTTCAGCCTCATGAAACCCTGTTCCCAAAGCCGACCTACTCTATGCTGAACTCCTAACCATGGAAACTGTGAGATAATAAACGTGGGTTGCTGCAAGCCACTATATTTCTATTTATTTTTTATGCAACACTAAAAAATGAATACAATTCTAATTTCCAGGAGCAGGGTATCAAGTCTCTTAGTTAATAAACAACAAACAAACAACAACAAAAAAACACTCTGTGCACAACCACACCCCAAGTTGTTTTTGTTCAAGTAACTCATGAAAGACTTCTCCCCCTCCCATTATTACAGACTTTCACAAAACCAGTGGGAGCCCCTTTATAGCTGGTCATTGCCATGGCCTACATGACTTTCTAGATGAGCCTAGCTGAGCTATTACTGATTTAGTGGAGCAATTACTTTGTGTAATAACCTGTGACTGACTGAATGCCTATTGTTTCACACTTCTTTTATGTGTCCTTATAATGATTTTCTTAAGGCCAATTGCAATCTCATATGTATTTCCCTACCAAAGAATACCTTGATCTTGAATGTTCCTTTATTTCCATGCTGCCCCCACCTTTCTCCCAAATGTACATTCTAAAGGGCCCTTTCAGCATATTGCTTATTTAGAGTGAATACACGAAGATGCTTTTTTTATATGATCAGGGGAAGAAGAAAAGACCATCCAGTAAAAATTTCATATTGTTTTCCCACCCAAGTGTATCTTGCTCAGATAAACAGGCATCACAAAGGCCACCCTGGCATTCCTGCCAGCATTTCAGCATTCCATGCCCCATCTCTCTCTAAAATTGGAAAACATTTTTACCGATTTCTTAATACGTTTGAATTCATGTTTTTCACATCATCCCTGATATATTTGGGGGTGCTGGATTTGAATATGTAATTGCAATATGTATTTAGCAATATGTAATTGCTAAATATTTCTTGCTAAATAGTCAGGTTTTTATTAATTGGCTTCTGACTTATGGAGCTATATTTACAGCTCTGTGAGGTAGATAAATTCACAGCATAAAGTAACATCCTCCCAATCATTCAAGGCAGTCAGTTTGCACTCACATGTAACCCAGATGCACTTAAAATAAAGGTGTCTATCAAGCAGTAAGTAACATGATTTCTCAATTGCCCTGTTCATAGATTGAGACAAGTCTATGTGGGGCAATTTTTCAAGAGCGTTAGGAAGGGCTGTCTCCATAATATTTCCCTACTCTGTCCCTTTATTGATGGCCAATATTCCATATTTATGTAATGATTCCTCTGGCCCCTATAAAAATGGAAGTAAGCCGGGAAAGGAGTTACCTGTTATTTCTCAAACTATTATATAAACCAAGCCACCATATTTTATGATTCTGAAGGCGTACAGCTCTCATGTTAATCTATGTGAATGGTGCCCCCTGGTGATGTGCTATATCTATGCTGCAGTGAGCTTAGTGGATGTGTGCTCAAGATTCTGCTTTGTTTGTACATTATTCAAGTTTTTAAAAATGTTCATATTTTCATGGGAATGAGTTTATCAGTTTCTCTCTTGAAAGCATGTTTGATTAGAAAGAGTGCAGACTTGTTTGTGTGGTTGCTTTATAGTGTCATTGGCCTGAATTTTTTTTTTTTTTAAAGGAGCTATAGCTAATTAAAACAAAATTAGCATGGCCAGGTGTGGTGGTTCATGCCTGTAATCCCAGCACTTTGGGAGGCTGAGGTGGAAGGATCATCTGAAGTCAGGAGTTCGAGACCAGCCTGGCCAATACAGCAAAACCCTGTCTATTAAAAATACAAAAACCAGGCAGGTGTGGTGGTGAGTGCCTGTAATCCCAGCTACTGGGGAGACTGAGGCAGGAGAGTTGCTTGAACCTGCGAGGCAGAGGCTGCAGTGAGCCAAGAACATGCCACTACACTCCAGCCTGGCATGGAGTCTCACTCATTTGAGATGAGTGAGACTCCATCTCAAAAGAATAAAAAATAAGATTAGCAAAATGTTGATATTGAAACTGCAAGATGGCTACATGGGGATTCACTATGCTTTTCATTTTACTTTTGTGTATGTTTGAAACGTTCTACGAAAAAAAAAAGGTTAGAACATAAAAGGAATTCAGCTTTAGATTGTTAAAAGCACACAAATCCTTGCCATGTAAGTCTTAAATACTTACCATATGAAAAATCCAAATGCAAAAAATGTTTATGTAGTAGAAGAATGGAATATGATTAAACATTTTCCAAAATAGAAGAGTATGCTTACAAATCATAGTGTTTAGCCATATTATGCAGCCCAGAAGAATAAATAAGTAGGTACTTTTTAATATATAAAAAAGAAAGAGTGCAGAGATCAAAAAGACAGAAGCTATCTGAGAATGGGATCCACAAAAATGCAGAATAAAAGTTTACTCTTTTTGTTTTGTTCTCAAAACTCTTCCTCCTGCTACTTCTTTTAACAGCTCCCTGCCATGATCCACCATCCATTTATTCATTCATTTACCATCCATCTATTATCCATCCATTCATTCATTCATCCATCCACCCATCCAACTACCCATCTATCTGTCCATTTCTTCATCCATATATTAATCGACCCAGCAAACATCAGTTGAGTGCCTGTCATTTGCCAAGCATTAATGGATGATCCAGTACCCAATATGAATTTCTTTACATAATACCTCAATGATCCAGAAAGAAAGAGGACATTGAAAAATTATCTGTCGCTCAGAGATTGGAGAGTAGTGTGCAGCGGAATACATTCAAACTTTTGAAGATAGCTTTTTGCAATTGTGCCTTATACTTCCTTTTCCCCACTTTCTCTCTCCCTCCCCCTCTTGCTGACAGAATGTACAAAGGGTCCTAGATTCAGTGTGTACTGGGTAGAGATGCACAGAAAATTGCCTCAAGTTGTGCAATGTGGCATCCCTATAGACTTCAGGAACTTTGTTTTGCAATATACATTTTTATTTGTTTCATTTATTTTAATAAGCCAGTTTTCATTAAAGCTTCAGGCTTATTATCTCTCCTCCAGAAGGCTCATTTTCTAACAAGGTTAGATAGCCGTTTTTCTTCTTATTGATTGATTGATTTACAGGTAAGAGGAGTGAATGTCTATATACTTGGTCAGGTTCACTTTGATTCCTTATTTCTAAGATGAATTCAAATGTAATGAATCTCTTGAGCCAGACAGGGATTCTTGTTAAATATCACATCTCTCTATTTCAGTTTAGTCTTCTACTTAATGGAAAACTGAATAGGTCCAAAGATTGCAATTTCTGCTTCATTTGGCGTAATGCCGATACAAGGATCAATTACATCTTAATGATTATATCCCTTATACACTTGATTGCTTAGGCCAGTATATGTCCCATTATGTGAAGCAGTCAGAATGATTTCACCATCTTGGAAAGAGAATAACTTGAGCCTGCACAATCAAAAATATATCACCGTAACTCTTTTCTTCTGAAAGATAGAGCCATATTCTTTTGAACAGATAACTGAAATGAGAAAAGCTGACATTGTATTATTAACAAATCCCCTAGACATTTGCTTTAGAATTAAGTGTGACACATTGAAAGACATGGTTAGAGAACTGCTTTAGTTCTCTACCAGCTCAAGAACATAAACAATATGAACTGGGGTTAGAAACTCCTTAAAGAATCCATAGAAGAGAAATTCATTAAATAAGGTAAAATAACAAGGAAGCTGCCATATCATACCTTTAAAATTCTCTTATGAAGTTGTATCTTGGGTTCATCATGAAACAGTGCTCAGTGAAAGATTTGGGTGCAAAGGATTTATTATGAATGTGCGTTCAGGAGGAACCCCTAAGGGAGTGGGGGAAGCAAAATTGGATATAGGGGGAAAGCCAAGCAAAGGTTTGCTTTTACCTGAACTCAGATCTATCTCAAAAGGAGCTCTGGAGCATAACTTACAAGAGACCATCCATCCTTAAAGGGGTGCAGGTACTAAGTATATGGAAGGTGGGTGATGAACACACCATGCTTGGAAAAGAATCTACAGGGAGTTGCATGGGGTACCAGTACTGTTCAGTGCACTGAAATGCTGAACTCAAGATTGGAAAAATTTGTCAGAGGTTGGTTTCTGTAAAACTCTCCAAGTTTGTTATAACACACTCTATTCTGGGGTCCTTTGGAATAGTAGTAGAAAGGAAAACATGGCTGTGAAGTCAGAGAGGCCTAGGATTGAATCCTAACCCTGCTATCTGCCAGCAAATAGAAAAACCTGGCCTAGAGTAAATAGCACCCTCCCTAAATATATACACATTAAATCAGCAGTGCTCCTCCTCACACACATCTGCTTTCTATAAAATTTAATATTTGGAACTTTTTCACCATAAGTCATTTAAATCTTAGTTTTTGACTTTTCTCCTCCAGGAAGATTTTAATTTTCAAGCCTACTTCTCTGCAAAATAATGGGATTTAACCTAATTTCAAATGATTCCTGCCAACAGAGAAATACTTATGGTATGCTTATTTGTGGAAACAGAAAGTCCTTTTTCTTCCCAGAGTCCTCTCTGCAGATGCACCTGCCCACTCAGCCTGCCCACAATGCAGGCCCTCTTTTCACACACCCTTGAAAGAAAATTCTTCAAGGAAGTCTAAAGACAAAGACAAATTACAAGAAAGCACTGCTTTTATTTTCATTTTTTCCAAATTAAGCTCCTGACCTACAATTATTATTTTGTGTTCTTTCCTCCTCCTCAAAGCTGGTTTTACTTTCTCTACTGCATTCCCTGATCCTAGGGTATCTGGCAGTTAGTGGTCAGCAGGCTCTGTCAGGCAGCTCATCATTTGGTCAGGATCCAGGCTACCCTCTGCATCTCTCAGCCAAAACCCTCCATGTGTACCCTCGTGGTTTTTAAAGGAAGACAAATGGCCCTTCTGGGACCCAGGTAGCCAGATGGAAAGACATGGCCCTCCTTGGTCTTGGCTGGGGTGAGAACTTTCTTCCTGAATCATTCATTAGCTCAAGCTTCTTTCAAATGAAGAGATTCCACCAATTGTGGCGGGGCATGGAGGCTTATGCCTGTAATCCCAGCACTTTGGGAGGCTGAGGCTGGAGGATAAGTTGAGCCCAGGAATTTGAGACCAGTGTAAGCAACATAACAAGACCTCCTTGTTTCTACAAAATTTTTTTTACAAATTTGCAAGGCATGGAGGCATGCAACTGTAGTCCCAGCTACTTAGGAGGCTGTGACAGGAGGATTGCTTGAGTCTGGGAGGTGCAGGCTGCACTCAGCCATGATGGTGCCACTGCACTCCAACCTGTATGACAAAGCAAGACCTGTCTCAAAAAGAAAAACCATAAATAAAAATAAAAGAAAGAAATTCTACCAATTGCAAAACGTTAGGCTTTAGAAATCTTTCAATCATAGGATATTATTGCTCGAGGGAGCTTTAGAGATCATTTTGTCCCACCTATTAATTTCAGAGAAGAATGGACTGAAGCTTACATAGCTTAGATGTTTTCCTCACAATCACACAGTAGACAATGCTAGCAACTACACTTCTATGACACCAATCGTTGCCAGACTTTTATTTATTTATTAGCATTATAGCCTCTGTTTTGAAAAAAATCTTGCTGTGAAATATACCAGCTGGACCTAATTCATATGAAGTGGGAGATGGGGAGCCCAAAATCAGATCTATACCCCTTTCTTCTTTTTGCAGCTCTGTGCCAAATTCCCTCTTGAAAAACAAACAAACTTTTAATGGCTCTTAGAGACCTAATTCAGTGCTTTAGGTTTCTGATGGGCCTTTATTATGGAGCTTGATTAATATTGTTTAGAAAGTCCTGCACCCAATCATGTGTTTCAAGCTTGGAATGCCCTGTAAGAAAGGGAAGCTCTGGCCAAAAAGGTCAGTGCCAGATTGGGTCCAGAGCCTGGAAAGAGGATCAGGGAAGCTGGAGAAAGAACCAGATAGTGGTTGAACTGAGCCCTGAGCTTCCAAGCTGAGTTTGGAGTCTAGGAAATAGTCTGCAAGGCCAAGTGGAAGGGGCTAAACTGAAAAGAGAATGCTGAGCCAAGGTTCAGGAGCTGGGTTAGGACTGGATGGAAGGAAAGTTGGGGGAATGGTATTAGTTTTCCATTGCTATTTTTTGCAGAAAATACTACGGCTCAAATTACTATACAACATAAAATTTATTATCTCAAAATTTGTATGGGTCAGAATTCTGAGCATGGTTTAGTTAGGTTGTCTGCCCAGGGCCTCACCAGGGTTAAATCAAGGTGTTGGCCAGTTTTTATTCCTTTGAGGAGCTCAGTGTTTTCTTTCAAGTTCCTGTGGTTGTTGGCAGAATTCAGTATCTTGAGATTATAGAATGGATATTTTCACTTTCTTGCCGGCCGTTATCCAGGGGCTACTCTTTGCTCCCACCCGATGTTCCTTGCCACATGATTCTCTCTACTGTAGAGGGAGTTTTTTAATTTATTAGGCGAGCATGACTTTAATGCTTGACCATCTTTTGAAAGGGCTCCATAGATAAGGCTAGGCTCTCCCAGGATAATCTCTTTTGCTTAACCAAAGTAAACTGATTAGCAACCTCAACATGGGAATGACAATCCCATAGTATTCATGAATCCCTTCCATACTGTAGGGGAGGGGATTATACAGGGAATGTACACCAGAGTGTAGGAATCTTGGGGTCATCTTAGAATTTTGTCTACAACAGGAATGAAGCCAGGGAGAGCAAGGACAGTCTTTCTAGCTTCAAATGCAGACTCTACCACATGGAACCTGAAGGGCCTTGGGTTGGGAACTCTCTCTAGGTCTCCTTTATGCCCTACCAGTAAAATGGAATTGTAATCCTACTTAGCTCCGGGGATTGTGATGGAGATTCAATGGAGGTACACACAAAAGTTCTTAATCACTGCCTGACCTAGGGTCAATGCATAATGACTACCAGCTTTTTAAACACGTGGCCTGTGGCTCACCTTCCAAGAACCATCTGCACTCTGATACTTGTATTGGCTTAAGGGTTCCGGTCAGGAAAGATATTTTCCCTTTTAAGAAATACGAGGTCATGAAGCAGCTCAGAACTTTATTGAGATGATGAACTGCAGGTGCTGGCGCTCCTAGATGTCCCGCACACACACCCAGCAGAGCACTGGGTCCTTTCTCATAGCTTGCCTTGGTGGCATGCCTTATGGAGGCTAATGGCTAAGCAGGAGATTAAGCCTTAGCCCCAAGCTAAAAAGGGAGCATCATATGTTCACATTGTAGAATAAGAATGAATAAATTAATAAATGAATAAATAAATAAAGGGAGCATCAGGGTTGGCTCAAATTTCCTGATGACATGAAGTTTGAATTGGCACCTGAAAGCAGGTAGAATTTGGATTGTTAAAGTCAGGAAGAAAGTGTTCTTGATAATTTATGTAAAGCTCCCACCCCAGGGTTCGGCTTATCTCTTGGTTTGAATAAAGGCATTTCTCTTCTCACATCAGGGGAGCAAGTAACTTGGAGCGAGTAACTAACGTACATTGTGTCAAGATCTTATCTAATTTTAAAATAATTAAAACCTAATTAATTTACACATTCTTTAAGTCTGCCATTGGTCTCTTACATATGTGTGCCATTAGTGTAAATTGAGATCATGCATATCAACAACTGTCCACTTTTCTCAAAACTGAAAGCCTATGTCTTTCTTACACTGAAGGCTATGGTTTATATCAGCAGTGTGGTGGATGAAGGGGAACATGAATTAGGGGTGATATCTAAAGTTCTACAACAGTGGGCATATGTATACTTCCAATATGGAGAAAGACATTTCAAGTTGTTCCCAACGTCCAGTAAGCCTCATGTACATTTCCATTTTTTATATAACATGCAATAGCTCAACTTTGCAGATATCTTGTTAACTCACTTCCTTCCCCACAAATATACTTGGATATGAGAATTTCCAGGTGCTTGCTTTCTTTAGCTATTCTTGCTATTAAAGTTAGTTAAAAAGTTAACTGTAAGTGCTATACCTTTTTTGAGAATGCTGCAGCTGTTTGAGCCAGTTATAAAAGATCTGTAAGGCAGCCTCAAGGGATATGTGGAGGATTTTCATCAGCTAGGCAATTTATAGTTCTGTTTAGTTTTTACTAGATGTCACGTATTCCCAAAAAAGTTACAACAACATCAGCTTCAGTTTATTATTAGTATACACCTGAAAACTCTTTGGAAACAAAGAGTCTTCAAAAGACTCAGCGTGATTTTACAGATACAGTGCACGAGCCATTTTCTGAGGAAGTTAGTGTGGAAGCATATCAGTGGTTACTAACGGGCTGCATGACCACTTGAATGACCAATGGAATCAGACAACTGTTAGTAACAGTTACTGGTTAGAGGAGTCGAGGAGGCTTCCTGGAGGAGGCAGCACTTGAGCTGACTCATTAAAGGATTGGTAGAAGTGAGATAAAATGGAAGGTGGTCGTGGGTAAATAGGTTTCACACAGGAAGACCAGTGAGGAAACAAGCCCGGGCAGGCAAAAAATAGTGTTAGTGGGGATCTTCAAACAATTCAGAGCTGTTGGAGGCTGACCTGTGGGAAAGTGAGAAAGGGAGTGTAACGGAGGTCAGGTCAAAGAGGGAATAAGGTCTACATAGGTCACAATGGCTTGTTGGGCAATTTAAAGGAATTTAAATTGGGCAGTTTAAAGGAGTTTGCTGTGGGCAGTGGCAAACAACTGAAGTGTTTTAGTCAGGGCAGAGTTAAAGATAGAACTGCTTTTCAGGTGGGTTCTTATTAGAGTCTACCTTAAATGCTGTGTAGAGGAAATAGATTAAGTGGGACAACTCTGAAGGCAGGAGGCCAGTGAGGAGGCTGTTGAAGTAATTCAGTCTAGAAATGAGGAAGTCATAAGCAGGTCTAGCGTAGGAGGGATGGACAAGAGTTAAAGCACAGCTTCTGTACTTGTTTTCCTTTCATGGGAAGGAATAGAGCATGCCACTTATAAAATGAGTATAGAAGCCAGACTGCCCCAGTGTGACTCTTTAAGAACTACCTATGTGAACTTTGCAAACTTCCTTCTCTGTAAGATGGGGGTGAGAATACTAGTATTGCAAAGGTCACACCTATTAATACACAGAAAAGCACTAAAGAGTATTTGGCACATCTTAGGTGTTCAATATATGTTAGTGATTATTGTTATGAAAGAGTTTAGCCCTGAAACTTGCATTTCTCAGACAGACTCCAAGAGTTGGAATCCTGAATCAGATACTTGTTAGGGTACCATGGCAATTTAACCATTTCGTTCCCCAGTCTCCTCATCTGTAAATGTAGATAACAATAGTATGTACCTCATAGGGTTGCAGTACGAATTAAATGTGGAAATACATGTAAAGTACTTAGCAAGTGATGGATGTATCTTAACAGCCAATGACTCTTTACCACTACCACCAGCATCATCACCATCATCATCATCTAGGCAACTCTTTGATTTATCCCTTTTACCTTTTTTGAGAGTAGTATATGGTGGCTACTAGTTATATGAAAAGTGAAATGTTCCCCACATAGTTTGGTTTTCTTACCTATATTTGAGTTCTCATAATATAAAACTACTCTGCCTGCTAAATTAACCTTGATGTTTCAAGAAAAAAATCTATGACACATTTACTAATCTTATAATTTTATATTTGTGTAACACCTTTGACCTATGACTATGAAGTGAAGGTAAAAGTGCTAATTTTTTCTTTATTGTGGCTGAAATTTTATTATAAAATATCTCTTGGCCTTGGTATTCACATAATCTATTTTGTAGGAAATGTCCTTATTGTCCTCCAGTTGGGTTGCTCACTGCCAGGAACTAAGGAATAAGACTCGAATTTAGCACTTAGACTGGGTCTCTAAATTGCAATAGAAAATGCTCAATGTATAATATTATTACTATGCTCAATCTATTATGCAGGCATTACTAAGCATCCACTGAGTGCTTCCATCTTTGGGCTAAGGGTTATGAAGATGGAAACAAGTTTGAGTCAAATAGATGGCTGTCAAGGTAGGGAGACTCAACTGGCATTGATGGGTGATTAGTGAGCATTGAGTCCTGTGCAGGGACCTTAAGCACTCTGATTGCTCAGATTTGGCAAGACAGGCACTTCACTGCATCCTGGAGAGGCCCAGACCTGGGATCAGTCCTAGCAATGAAGCCTTTGCCACTTTAGAAAAAAAAATTCCTATTGGATGGCCTCAGTTTTGCTTTCATTAAATTGTGTTGGCACTAGATGATATCTCAGTTAACTCCCAACTTTTACACTTGCTGGTTAAATGTGAGCCGAGTACTTTCTAGAAGCTTTCTGAAGAATGCACAAGTGGGGCTGGACACAGTGAGTCATGCCCGTAATTCTAGCACTTTGGGAGGCCAAGGAAAGGAATGGAAAAATCACTTGAGGCCAGGAGTTCAAGACCAGCCTGGGTAATATGGTGAAACCCTGTCTCTACTAAAAATAATAATAATAAAAAAAATTAGTCAGGCGTGGTGGCACACACCTGTAATCCCAGCTACTCAGGAGGCTGAGGCACAAGAATAGCTTGAACCCAGGAGGTAGAGGTTTCAGTGAGCCCAGATCTCACATTGTACTCCAGCCTGGACAACAGAGCCAGACTGTCTCAAAAAATATGATAAACAAGTGTATCTTAAAGTTATTGTTGTTCTTGTTGTTTTTTAAGGAATCCATAGCTTTACCCTACAACATACGAACTCCGTCTAGTCTATATTTTATCTCTGGATCAACTCTTATCAGACCATGTGTGCTAGGTCCTTTCTGGAATAAATTTCCTAGAACTGTGCTATGGGATTTATGCTAAAAAAAAAAAAAAAAAAAAACTTGAGATTGTGTTGATTGTGTTTATGTAGTGAAGGAAAATCACTGACCTCCTCATACAGAGTTCCCTCCATGAAGCCATGTTTCCCTGAGGAATTGATATGCTTCTTTCCTACTATTTCTGGCAGGTGTGCATCTGACATGGTCTCCCCTCGACTTTGCAGGCTAGGAACCTTGGCCCAGACTAGTGATTCAATATGCATCTTCTGTGATAAAAATAACCCCTCACGTGGGTATAGCACATTTCAATTTACAAAGTACTCTTTGAATTTTTATTACTACCTTGTGAAGTGTGTGGTGAAGTTCTTTATTTTCTTCATTCTACAGATGCAGAAACTTGAGGCTCAGGGAAGGCAAGTGATTTGCTGCATGTTGCTTGGTGTTGAAAGGTGCGGCGGTCTGGGTTTAACAGGAACATTTACCAGCCAAGGTTCAGCAAGAGGAGCTTTTCAGTCCCCTAATCCCTCATTATCCCTAAGAGAGGTACACTGAGGCCAGGACGATGCTGATACACCGTGAAGTAATACTCTACAGACAAGAAATTGTCCTGCTGATGCTCTTATGGTAAAAGTGTGAAAATGGCCTTCTGTAGGGTTATCTAACATATTGAGCTCAGAAAAAAGGCAGACTGAACTTGGATGTCTTCTGTCTAAGAGAGTGCTAGGAAATGCTAGCTGTTTGGCATCTGAAAACCTTCGGGTCCCTGGGTACTTGGGAAGCCAAGTTCAGCACAGTACTACCAATGAGAGAAGGAGGAACCCAGGGCCCTTCTATCACCCAGGGAAGATGTGGTTCCCCTCTGCTGAGATAATGGTTGTCATCAGTCCTAGCTAGCTTATTGGCAGGTAACCTACAGTACATGCTGGACCAAATTGGACAGTCCTTGTCTCCACACATTAGTAATAAGGTAATAGAGCTTGGACTGGAATGCAGGGCTCCTGTCCTCAGATCCACTCTTCACTCCACTGTTGCATTACATTGGTTAAAGGGCCACAGATATTCAGGCCTGAGAAGCAGTATCCCCCTGGAGAAATTCTCAGGACGGAAATAACAGCTTCCTCTGTTCTACTCTCATTGTACGTAATCCTTTATTATGTTTGTTGACCTGCATATACTTCTGCCCCTCTATAGGGCAATGCCTATATTCTATTAATTTTAGTAGCCTGCAGCAGTTACTATAGTTTATGGCACACAATAGATATTTAATAAAACAACATTTAGCTTATGAATTCAGTATCTCCCTGTTAACTTTCAAAAATGAGTTCCTTGGTATACTTAGACTTTTTTAGTCTGCCTAGTCGCTCATTGATTTTTATCACCAAACAAACCCCACAAAACACCATACAGAGTACATTATGTTGATGATTACTACCTGTAGAGATGTCCTTCTGATTGTCTTGTGAAGCTACTTCCTTCTCTATATGCCCTCTTGCTTCAGACCTCACCATCTTTCATTTGAAATATACTGTTATCTGAAGTCTCCTTATTGATTATCTGACACCCGTCTTAACTGAGACCATCTTCCACCTTGTATTCCACCCTTGCTGACCTGCCTGTCAGATTCTAAATACATCTGATGAAGTCTTCCCATTCATTCTTCAAGACCCAACTCAACAATCACCATACCTTCACCTTGATATATCATACATGCCAATGGTTTCCTGGGTCATCTCTCAAGAGGATGTATTGGCTTTAGTTTTTACTTTTGAATATATGCTGAAAAAATTGGTCATATTCTCTGCAATTTATTGATGATCATTAGTTATAGTGGCATTTGCCATTGAAAGTAAATCAACTTTCAGGCAAGAAACCTGAAAAGGTATAACGTTTAGGGTTCAGGGAAAGAATATAGGATCCTTGTGATGTGAGAGTTATAAAATAAAACAGTAGAATCTATAATCCTGGAATAGACTGACTTCTGCTAAATGGTCACGTGTGTCCTCTACCCCTTGTTCCACATTACATTCTCTGTATCCATAGCAGAAGATTCTGGTTTATATGTTTTTTATCACATTCACTCACAGTAATGACTCTGCTCTTTGTTATTTATCTTTGTTAGCAAAGAGACACTGTATTGCCCTTCCCAGGGTACTTGCACTTTAATATCATCTCTCAGGGAAGGGAAGGCTTTGGTGGCAACTTATAAAACAATTGCAAAGAATTGTGAGCAACTTTAGAGAGCCAAAGTTTTTGCTTTGTGTATCCAGTCATTTTCTGGGAAGTAGACTAATAAATTCTTGCTATATTCATCCCTACCTTTTTATGCCTGCTGAACTATATGCATCCTCAGTATGCATCTACTTGGGTCAACCTAAGGCAAAATTGTAAAGAATTCAAAAACATAATGAGAGTTTTAGAGATGGAAAGATATTAGAGATATTTTTCCAGGATAATTTTTACCTTGTCTATCAACATCAATTTTATGGGTTTGAAGCCTTTATCCAAAACAACTGTGAGGCTACCCCTAGGTACTGTGAGCAAGACGTTGGGATTGTTAGCATTGTCTGTCATGGTTATAGGTGAGTTCAAAGCATGCTTGTTGTATCTTATACAACTTCTTTCCCAGTGTAGGGAGTGCCTCTCAAAACAGATGGTACTCTTATTGCTTTCTTAACACATTGGTGGGCCAAGACTATTTATTACATGAGGTGGTGGCATTGTATATTGACAAAATATATATCATTGTCAAAATCCTTGAATCTCAAAATAGGGACATACTAAAAATATCTGAATGAAAATTAAAAGGAGAGTCGAAGTCACTTGTTTTCTATAGTTTACATAATCTGGTAGAGAATAGAGTACTATAATACTACTAAAAATTACAGAATTATGTCCAAGGTCAAATTTAATAATGATAGGATATTTCTGCTTTTCCATATGCCAACTGCATATCTGTATCTTTTAGAAGTAGAGCATCTCCTATAGTCTAGAATGATTTTACAAAATCACTTTGTTAAAAGTATGTAGGAGGGCCAGGCATGGTGGCTTATGCCTGTAATCCCAGCACTTTGGGCAGCCAAGGTGGGCAGATCACCTGAGGTCAGGAGTTCAAGACCAGCCTGACCAACATGGCAAACCCTGTCTCTACTAAAAATACAAAACTTAGCTGGGCATAGTGGTGGGCACCTGTAATCCCAGCTACTTGGGAGGCTGTGGCAGGAGAATCACTTGAACCCAGGAGGTAAAAGTTGCAGTGAGCCGAGATCACACCACTGCACTCCAGCCTGGGCAACAGAGCAACACTCTGTCTCAAAAAAAAAAAAAGTATGTGGGAAACCATAATGGTGACTTTTGCTCTGGATTTAATTCTCATCTGTTAGATAATGTAGATGTTTTAAAAATATATAAATAACTAGTCTTGGAAAAGTATGCCCATAACTTCTTGAAGTTCATAATAGCAAAGAAAAGGAATATAGGGCATGGAACCTTATGTGCTGGGTAGTTCACAAAAGCAGATATAAAAATAAAACTTCAAAGAAAAAGGTAATAATTCCATGACTGAGACTCTGGCTGTGTAGGTTTAAAAGATAAACGTTCAGACTATGTTGCTGCAAATAGTTTGAATGAGAGAAAATGGGATGGGCCTTCTCTGATGAGCTTCTGGGCCGTGTATAGAAGATGAAAGAAGAGGCTCATGGTTACCAAGACTCAGGCTAACATTTAAAATTGTCTTTAATTCTGGATAGCATTTTAGAATGACCTGGTTTATTATATATGCATTTTCTATTTTGGAAAATATATATGGCTATAAATGTTTTTAAATTCTTTTTTTTGTTTGTTTGTTTTCCCTCCCTCTAAGAATCACTACATTTGTTCATGTATATGTCAGTGTTTTTTAGTGTTTTTTTCATCATTGTCCCCTTAAGGAGTCTTTTTAAAACATTCTTTCCCCGTAATCACCTCTTATATATAATGTTAATACCACAGATATACTGCATATCTGTTTATGCACTATGGCCTTTTGGAGGGCCATTGTAATCTTTAAGCTTTTTCGGCATCCACCAAGAATCAATTTTTGTCCCTTTGAAAATGAAATATCTATGCTACAGCTGATTTCCTCTATGCACAATATATAGATTTGAGCTATTTTGGGGCATCTTCTCTTTCCCTTAACATTTTGTGTTGTAGCTCCCTTGCTTACACAAGAGAGTATACCCACAAGTGCTCCTCTCTTGGTATGCTAAAGACACATCCTTTTCTTCGCAAGATCCTATGGTCCTGATACCAGAAACTAGGTTCTACATGGTCCACACCAGAGGTGGGTCCTACACGTTAATTCATACGCATAACTATTAACATCCCATTAGCTCCTCTTTCAGGAACATAAATGTAAAGAACAGAGAAAAAACAATACTACCTGGCTTCTTCCCTTCCTTCAGTTTTTTCCTCCAGGCCAAAGTCTAAAGATACAGCCCAGGTTTCTTTCTTTATTTTTCAAGAAATAACAGTTGTTTAGCTGGGCTTTAGCAAATGTGTGTGAGCACTTTCTTGACAGATTCTCTGTACCACCTCAGGTGTATATTACAAGAAGATAAACACTCTTATTGGATACTATATCAGTTTTAGGTATGGTTTTCTTCACTTTCCTCAAGAGAGAATCTTTGGCCACTATATAGCTTTATATTTCTTTTATTGAATGTGTGGTTGCGTATCAGTCAGGATAAATTAGGTTATGCTGCAGTAACAAAACACCTTCCAAAATCTTGATGCCATCATCTCCATCTTTCTTGTCACATGATAGATGGAAAGCATAGTCCAGAGGGTCTCAATTTTAGCAAAGGAGTAACACGCATAATTTATCTTCCCAAATCGTTAGGCAGAACTAGTCTCATAATCCCATCCAACTGCAAGAGAGGAGAAAATGCAACTCTACTTTGCTGTGAAAGAAGAGGAGAGTTAGATCTTAGCAGAACTAGTGATACCATAGGATAGCACCAGGGTTTTCTCTATTTTCTGGATTCTTCCCTCGGCATAATAGATGGATATTTCTTCTTCATTATCTATAATTTCTTTATAACTTTTCTACCATCCGAAGTCTTCTTTTCCTTTCTTCTCCTGAATCACATTGTTTTTCTCAACAATCATTTACCATTTGATTTGAATGTCTCTCTTTCTCATAATCTTTATTTTTATTTATTTTGTTGATTTAGATTGATTTCCTAACTAGATTGTATATATCTGTCCTGTCTGGGCACTCACTGTGTTAGGTAACCTGGTTTATTGAGGGTGATGCAGGAGTTTTTCTCAACTCCTTTGTTGGACTTGCAATGGGGGTGCCCTGATTACTTGGCCAGCCGTGGTCAACCTCTTGAAGGAGGGAGTGCATGAGTCAGCAAGTACAGGATCCAGCTGACCACTTTGGGTGCCAGAAGAAGCAGGGTCTGTGCAGGCCCCCTGGCAGCACCCAGGTTGGGTGCCTGCAACCTCTGAAGTCCCAGAGGGCATGTTACAGTGCTTTCTTAGCTCCTCTGTTCGTGGACAGTGGTGTGTTATCAGCTCAGTGAGCCCCTTGCCTTGTCCTGTGTGGTGGCCACCTTCTACCAATGAGTGCAAATGGCCAGCGTGACAGCCTTTTCTGGGTACCCACGCTCGGTAAGTCCCAAGCTCTTGTCTGGTGTCCAAGAGGAATGAGGTCGCATGGACACTTGAAGGATGTTAGACGTGGGGAATTTTATTTAGTGATAGAAATGGCTCTCAGAAGAGGCGGGAGCGAGAGAGGTGACCAGGCAGGCAGGTAAACTTCCCTAAAGTCAGGCTGTCTCTGGGCAGCTCTTCTCCAAAGTTAAGCCATCTCTCCTCCAAAGTCCAGCCGTCCCTCTGAAGTCAAGTCACCTCTCTCCAGTCAAGCCACTTCTGTCTCCCTACTGACTGAGTCTGTGATCTTTGTAGGCACAGGATTGGGGGGGTGGGACAAGCTGTAGGTAGTTTTGGAAAAGGCAACATTTGATTGATAAGAAGACATGATTCAGAAAGAACCAATCGGGAGAGAGAGGGCACACAGGGATAGAAGTTCTCACTTTGGGCCACAGGTTTTAGGTTTTTTGGCTTGAAGGTGCGGTTTCATCAGGGACCTACCGCTGTCTGTCTAGAATTTCTCTGCCTTCTTCCTCTATGAAGAGGAGTGTGTCAAGTCCTTTGATTTCTCCTTTTGCAGGGAGATTTGCAGCACACATTCTTAGGGTAACTAAAAGCCTTCAAATATGAGAAATGGATCTTATGGTACCAACAATTTCTAGGTGAATTGCCCATCTTTTGTTTTTTTTTTTTCCCTTGGAAACTGCTCATTTTCAGGACCATTCTTATGAGTTTCAAATAGGATTGTTTTCTTGGAATTGAATTCTGCCAACTGACCCACCATCACCAAGAGAATGCCCAGCTCTGTTCTTCTTTGATGGAAATTTCTCTTTCTGTGTCTCAGGGCTTCCAATATGAAAAAAAGATAAGATGATAAATTAATTGCTAATGGGAGAGAACAAAAGAAGGATTTTCACCATCTTCTCTTTTATTCCCTTGGATAGCTCAGAACGACATAATAGTATTTCTGACTCAGAAGCTAAAGCTGAGACTCAGGAAGGAGTACCTGGGTCTTAGATAACTTTTTGAGACCTCAAAGATATTATTGCCTCTTTATTTTGCTAGAAAATGATTATTTCAATTGCCAGAGGCTGACATTGGGATCTTCTTCTCTTGAGCTGCATTAGAATGAGAAGGCATTCATCCCTCTCTAATGCTTTAAAGAAACTTTTGTTACGTATTCTTTAAATTTGAAATGTGTTTTTTATTATTCACCACATGAGCTCAGATTTGTAAAGAAACATAGAAACTGAAGACCTAATTTACTTCTTGTTCTGCTTTGTGGAAAACAAAGCAGAAGAGGATGATGGCCAAGGTCTGGTGGCTTCAGCCGAAATCAATTGAGGCTTCAGATTCCATATGAATGGCAAAAGCCTCAGTATCACTGAAATGCATGTCTGTTTCATCCTTACAACTGGGACAAAAACTTGCCCAAATCCAGATCAAAGAAACCAGTTTTGACAGTTTTTGCTAAGGTCTGGGTGTGTTTTTCCTTATCCACCTCTCTTTCCCACTTTTCTGTCTCTTCTCTCTCTCTTTCTCTACTCCTTTCAGGTCACGTGTATAGGTGACCTCCTTCTCATTATGGACAACAATGGGATTCATTATGCAGAACATATCTCCCTGAGGCAGAGTGTGTGAAGCCACCCAAGCTTAACATCTCTGGGGCAGGAAGGGGATGTGCTCAGGAAAGCCTTTGTTTCCAGACTGAGCTGATTGGCTAATATGCATCTTGCCTTTGGCCACTTCATGCCATGAATACTAAGCAACATTGGTTTTTTTCCTCAGGGCAGAAGCAGAGAGATGGAAGATAACAGAATGGTGTTTGTTACCCGTATGTAGGATGCTATTTACATAAGGGCTGCAGAAGCTATGTGATTTCCATGGAGTCCTTACCGTTTTGCCTCAGCTGGGTACCTGTGCAGGCCAGGGTGACTGGCTGCAAATGAGCTTCCTACTTGTCTCACCCTACACAGCTCTGCCTCTCCCCATTAATGCTCCACTTCTGGTCCTCGAAGCTCCTCAAATAGGTCCAAGATTAACTCTGGCTGAGGGGAAGAGGTCATTTTTCAAACATGGTTAAGCAAGTGGCAGGGGCTGAGAATATCAACTTTTCTTTCTCAGGGACACGTGAACTTTTTTAGTGTTAAGCAACACCTGAAAACTATTCATCTTAATGAAGAGTTAGTTTATACCCTGAGAAAACAGGATTAACCATTCATAGTCCTGATCATCTATGTTTAGTTCTCTCTGCAATCTTTGGAAGTTACCTGCCAAGGACAGAATTTGGTCTCAAGTGAGCAAGAAATACAGACAAATTAAGTGCCAGATTCCACTTATCTAACAACGGTAAATTAATAGTCTTTACCTAATGGTGTTCTTTTTACTTGAGTTAAGGCATAACTGAAGTTTTCTCTTCCATGTGAAATCAGAAGAGATTTTTATTTCTTTGCTTCATTCCTCTCATGAGGGGTAAGTTAAGTTTTGTTTTTGGTAGAAACTTCTAAGTTCCAATTGCTTTCTCTCACCCCACCCCTCCCCAGAAAACAATCCTCCTGTTTGTCTGAAATTAAAAAGGAAGGCAACTTGGTGCTGCACAGAAAGGTAAAAAGAGATGGATGGGAACATTTGTTTCTGACCTTCAGCGAAAGAATTCTGTTAGTTAGGCACTATAAATTTGTTTTCTGCGAATGGGAGAGCGTAAATGTGCTCCATCAGGGTGGAGGAAAGCATTTGCACCCAAAACATGGAACACAAAATAAATCGATCAAATTAATTTTTGGCTGTCAGCCCTGGAGGCTCATTTCCCATCAGCAGTATCAGGAGGAAAAGGAGCAGTTAACTTGTAATGATTGGGAAAGGTGGGGACCATGGATGGATTTGCTCAGGGGCACTGCAAAAGGTGCCTTGCTTTCACTCTTCCCACCAAGAATTTGCCTTGTCTGTAATCACAGTGGTCTGTTGCTGCTGTGGAGGAAGTATGTAAGTTGCCCTGGGGCCCAGCTGTGCACTGGCCTGCTGGCCCCAGTCCTTGACCTTGTCTGTAGGAGTTACTCCTTTGAGTTAAAGGATGACAGGACAACTTACAGGCGTCTATTAATCTTGTGTAACTGTATAACTTTTGCCAGGCAAGGAAGATTCCTAGGGGATGGGTGATGTCAAGGAAGTGTTCATTGAGGAACTTGTAGAGAGAATGTCTAGAGCTGAGAGTAACATTGGGGAATCCTGCCACAAAACGGTGCTCAGGACAAGTTTTGGGCCACATAACCCCAAATGATTTTAATAACATTGGGGGCTTTTTGCATTGCATCAGCACTGAGTCATTTTCTGGACAATATTTATTTTACTGTTTGTTGCCTAAACTTGGTCTGCATGACTACTTTACTGATCCAGGAAACTCATTTTATGATCAGAGTGTACTGAAAACATTGGCTTGTCAATATGGATCACACTAACCAGATATTTGCCAGAATTCACATCCCTAAAGTATGCTATTTCTAGGGATTACAAGTAAAACACCTTCAGGTGACGGGCAGTAAATGCAAGAATTTGCTCCAAGGCAAGACACAACACTTGCCATTAGACTGCAGATAGCTGGAAATGCTGTCCTTCACTCAAAGACATTTATATTAAAAGCTTTGAATTTGATCTGTGGTTTGATAATTTGAAATCTCAATGGATGATTGAGGTGATTCTTCAAGCATATTTTTCGTATTCAGGTAAGTAAATGATGAAATGTTATTTAGTTAAAAGCAGAGTGAGCTGATGATCTCTAGTGGATGTGGAATGTTATAATGGAATAATTGCATCAATCTGGTCTTCTGGTATTGGAACATCATTTCCCCAATCTGTCAAGTTCTCCCCCTCTTCCTACACCCACAGAAGCACAGATTTTGGTTATGACACTGGGACGTCTCCAACTGTCCAAGAACATTCCATGTCCTTCTTATCTTTATGGATAGAGGATGATGGATGATACCCCTGCCCCAACATATACATCATGGATATTAGACATGTTGAAATACATAGAAGTTATTTTCTGTTGGGTTTCTGCCTAAACCTTGAATTTGGTTGGCTCTGCTTCTTGGTTGCCTGTGATACTCAGTCTTCAGCTGGTCTGCAGTGTCAGGTTCTTAGTGATCACTATTCATCTCATCAATAATTATTATATGGATGGCATGTTGTATATACCATAAAAACACACTTAATGTGTTTTTTGCTACTAGATTCTCAAATATTCTTAACTATTTATATGAGTAAATGTGAATTAATTTTAGGAAAAATTTGATTCCTGAAGGAATCCATAAGCTTTTTGTTAATAATATTTTTTTAAAAACGCTATAGCCCATTATTTGCCTTTTTGCCTTAGCTCTCAAGAAACCAAATCTAAACCTAGTATCTGATTGTAATAGACTTATCTGTGCATTTTCTTATCCTGGTTGCTGTTCACTTCTGCCCCTGGATAATTAAGAGGATAAGATAATTTACTTACTAACACATAAATGGGCTTTTTTTTTTTTTTTTTTTTTTTGAAATCTGGCATTGCTTAGAAGAAGGGAATCCACAATTAGTAAGTTATTATGGGGCAGTGAAAAATATGAAACACCTGGAGCTTGATTTGATAAGGGAATACATAGAATAAACACCTCTCTTTCTCTCTCTTTTGTGTGTGTGTGTACACGTGTGTGTATGTATGTAGGATTTACATCATAAAATCAAGGAGCATCTGAGATGGAAAAATGTAGCTGAGAAAGCCAAAAGGAAAATGCTGTAGGAAAACAGATTAGCATTGTGAAGTCCTAGAAGCATTTTTTGAACACTATCCTGTGCTTTGTGCTGATGAAACAATAAAACACTTTACTGAAACGCATTACCAAATCCAGACCGAAAAAGTGACAAGATCATTGGACTGGTACTTAGGGTGCCTGGTTTTGAAATCTGGTTTGGTCACTAACAGAGAGAGCATCTTTGAAAAAAAATCACACTCTAGGTTTCCATTCAGATGCTCTCTACACCCCCTTCCAGTTTTCACATCATGAGTCACTTAAAAATGCTTCCATATTGCATAAATATTGGCAACAGCATTGTTACTCCCCAGCATGTGCCTGGGCACAGCTCTGAGCAATACAGAATAATAGGTCAGAACTAATTCCTTGACCTGATCTATTCTGACCTCCCCTGAACTCTGTGTCCCAGAAATTTTTATACTTATTCAAAGGCTGACTTTTCTGTTTGGTAATATTTCCCTTAGATTGTAGGGGACAACTACATGCTAGTATCTTTACTTTCCTGCTGAAATAGCCCATAGCACAGTAGTCTGGGAATAGCTCTAATGAACTTATTGAAATAACTAAGTCCTAAGAGGCTCAGCTGCTCATCAGATGCAGCCCCATAATGGACAGGTGTCCTCACTTTGGGGAAGTGACACCAGAGACCATCCTCTGGAACAACATGCAGTGGACCACAAGAGGAGACTGGTCATGCCTGTCACTCCTTGACCACATGGTGCATTGTCCTTCATCTTTCTAAGATGGGATCACATCATCGATCCACCGTTGCTTAGAAGCCTCTTTCCTTTCACCCCACAGAGTGGAGCACCCCCTGTGTTTCCCTGATTTCCTCATCCCTCCTCCTCCAGGAATGCTGTTAAAATAGAAATTTCATCTGAGTCACTTTCCAAAGTGAGGTGTGAGACCACGAGGGTGTGTGTTTCTAAGCAGCTGGCTAAAAGATGGTGAATGAACTCTGAATATACTCACCCACACTAGAGACATAAAGGGATCAATAAGCATATATTAGATGGGACACATTTTTGTAGAAAGCTGTTGGTGGCCTGTGCCATCCCCTTTTCATTATCAAAAGGAAGTAGGCCTTGATAGAAGTGCAAGGAGAGAACTGGAAAAATTCCCGACCTGCCAGTGGGGAACACAGAAAAATAGGGTTTACTTCAGGCTGAGGGCCCTTGTCGGTTCAGGTATTATAACAAAATAGTATAACTGGAAGGCCTAAACAACAGAAATGTATTTCTCACAGTTCTGGAGGCTGGAAGTCCAAGATCATGGTGCTAACATGGTCGGGTTCTGATGAGGGCCTTTTTCCTGAGTTGTAGGTGGCTAAGTCCTTACTGTATCCTCACCTTGCAGAAAGAGAGCTAGTTTGCTCTGTAGTGTCTGCTTATAAAGGCACTATTCCCATTCATGAAGACTCCACTCTCATGATTTAATTAGCCCCCAAGGGACCCACCTCTAAATATCATCACATTGGAATTAGGGTTTCAACATACTAATTTTGGGGGGCATTGTACTGAGAGACTCTAAAGAGCAAGAAGCCAGCTGCACCTGCTTCCACATTGATTCGGTGAAAAGTTGGCTGCATTAGGATTGGCCTACACTGCCAGAGTTTGCCAGCAAAAAAGAGTGGTATTTTCTGTGAGTTGAGAGGTTTGGTGTGGAATGATCCAAGGTCCTGTTCAAGAGGGCTGCTTGGAGAGTGGATAAACCTCAGCAGAAATATTGAGGTATTACTACATTGCCAGGGGCTGAGGCAGGGGTACCAGGTGAATGAGGATGAGATGCGCTGGCCCTCAGTGAGAGAAACAAACCACTGATGACAAAGCCAGCTGTGAGCGCCCACGAAGCCCTGACAGCCCTTGTGCTGGGACCGCATCCCTGTGTAGTGAGCAAAGATGTTCCAATTTCCCCTTTCTTTTCTCCCTTCCTCTACCCAACCCTGGAGGCCAGTTAGTAAGTTGAGGGAACAGGATTTGAGGCTACCAAGTGGAAGAACAAAAGAGAAACTGAGTGCCTCCTCATACCTGCTATACTTGCCAAAGCCCCATCCAGGGAAGGAGATGGGAGTCTTTATTTCCAAGCAAAATGCAAGTTTTAGCTCTTACATGGAACTCTATGTAGAATCATTGCTCCCTTGTCCCCCCAGAGTTGCTCACATCCTAATCCCTGGAACCCATGAATATGTTACTTCATGTGGCAAAGGGGAATTAAGGTTGCAGATGGAATTAAGATTTGCTAATCAGCTGAATTTAAGGTCAGGACATGAGCCTGGAATTATCCAGGTGGGCCCAATGTAATCACAAGGGTCTTTATACGTGAAAGAGGGAGGCAGGAGAGTTAGAGTGATGCAAGGAGAGAAAGACTTCACTGGCCGTTGTTAGTCTTGGAGACAAAAAGGAGCTATGAGCCAATGGGGGCAGCCTCTAGGAGCTGGAGAAGACAAAGGAACGAATTCTCCCCTAGAGCCTCCAGAAAAGAACATAGCACTGCTGACACCTTGATTTTAGCCCAGTGAGCCCCATTTCAATCTTCTGACCTTCAGAAATGTAAGATAAGTTTTGTGGTGTCCAAAGCCACCAAAGTTGTAATTTGTAACAGTAGCAGTAGGAAATTAACACACTAAATAACTAAATCAAAACTGCATTACTTAAGAAGAAGCAGGAAAGTCATAGGTAGAGAAAGAATTAGCCTCAAGGAATAACTTAAATGAAGAGAGGGAGACCAAAAAATGAAGTCACTTTAAGAATATATAGCCCCAAGTGGTTTCTCAACCTAACAGTTACATATCTAAATCAGGTTATCTGTCCATATTTCTTTCTAGAAGCTCCCCACAAGGCCAACCTGGATCCTGTGTTTCTCTTAAGTGGGTTTTGCATTCTCTGGTTCTGAACAAAGGTCATGTCCAAAGTCCATATTCAGAAACAGTTTTCATGGAGCTCTACTCATTTGCAGAGAGAGTCAGCTGTGTCGGTGATTGGTAGTTAGTGTGAGCCTCAGCTGTTCTCAAGGATCCTCAAAAGAGAGTCTTAATGAGTGCTGTAGTCTTCTGTAGCAAGAGGATGGGGGCTGTGATGTGTTTGAGCAATAAAGTTGGAGATCCAAGTTGGGGCCAGGCAGTGGAGGACTTCAGATACTGTAGAAAATAGATTGCATTTAATTTCAATAATTAGAATGTGTGTTGATAAACATTTGAACTGTGAGCGTTGCATTGAAGGGGTTAGGAATAAAGCAGTTGGAGATATCTTGCAGTTAAAGGTGATAGGACTTTAAGAGCTGAGTAGGAATCTTAGTTTTCTATCCTGGAGATTTTTGTCCCCACCCAAATCTCATGTTGAATTGTAATCCCCAGCGTTGAAGAAGGGGCCTGGTGGGAGGTGATTGGATCATGGGGATGGTTTAGCACCATCCCCTTAGTGCTGCTTGTTTAAAACTGTGTAGCACCCAGCCCCCACTTCCTGCCAGCCACCTGAAGACTGTGCTTGCTTCCCCCTCGCCTTCCTCCGTGATGGTAAGTTTCCTGAGGTCTCGCCAGAAGCAGAGGCCTGTACAGCAAAACCATGAGCTGATTAAGCCTCTTTTCTTTGTAAATTACCCAGTCTCAGGTATGTCTTTGTAGTAGCGAGAGAATAGACTAATACAATATGTCATTAGCTGATAGCGACACTGAGCAGGGGAAGATGGGGGCCTGTGGTGCATATGTTTTGTGGAATTAATGCATTTGGGGTGATTGTGCACCACTCAATTGGAGCTATCAACCAACTCAGAAAATTACATAAAGATAAGAGTGAGAAGTCAGAGTCTGGGATAATGAGTTATGTATTTTCAACCCAGTAATGAAAATAGGGTCAAGGTGAATGAGATCGTTAACAAGGAAGTATTGAATACGTGCCATACCTGTGTATTAGACGAAATCATTTATTTAATTAAAAAAACCACTTGTAGCAATCTTGAACGTGTCAAGCAGCCTCAGTGGGAGAGCAGAAAGGAAAGTGAAGTTGTAAATGCAACAAAGGCTGAGTAAATATGAAGTCGGTCCCGGTGCATGGCGAGAGGTAACTTTTCATAGAATCAAAAAAGATGTCTATGAGCTGTAAATTGAGAGAAGAAACTCCATATGAATGACTGGGGCACTGGAAAGAGAAGCAAAAGGAGGAAAATGTTAGTGATTTGGTGATAATGTTAGGCCTGCGTGAAGAGAAAGTTACAAGGTAGATGGAAAGAGGAAGATAGGCTACGACAATTCCTACTGCTGATATTAAACCTAAATAACAGTATTTATGCCACCATGGGGTCTTTTCTATTGCAGTCCTGAGTGGATGATGGGGCTGGGCTCTACAGCAAGCTCGGCTCCCCTGTTGTAAGGGTGTAAGTGGTATATGGACATGCAGCCAGCAGCTTGCACACAGGAGGGGCTGGCATCTGTTGTGTTCTCAGTATATTTCACACTAAGGTTAATACAGAAGAGGCAGGAGATGGTCCCTGACTTTGAAAAGTTGATGATATAATGGGGAAGGCAAGTCTTTGCAGAGGACAGCGTTTTAATATAACCGATCTTGATACAAATTCTTTACACTAATGTGGTAAGATTTCAGGGTAAGGGAAGATTACGTTGCCATACTTAGGGGAAATTGGTTGAGGAAGGCTTCCTAGATGATGTGAGGCATGATTTTGATCTTAGGATAGGCAGAGAGGTAGAAGGGTGAATCATATAAGCAAAAGCATAGCATAAGACTTTTTGCTCTTGGCGCTGAGGAGTTGTCATACCTGCCTATGTAGTCCTAACAAAAGCATAGCTGCTGGTGGGGATTACAGGCCTTCAGGAGATGTCCCGCAGGGAAATAGCTGGGGAGAGGGGCTGTGGCATAGTGGGAGGAGCACTGGTTTGGGAGACAGATCATTGAATATTCCTGGCTCTGAACCTGACCATTTAGGTGATCAGGGGAGATGTACTTCACCTGCAAGTGTTCTCTTCTGTAAATCAGGGGTCAGAAGAGGTACCTCATAAAATAGTATCTTGTATATCCTCCTCCACATTCCTTGTTCTCCTACCTTGAATATATAATTGTAGGTGTACACTTTCCTTTTCAGAAGAATCTGACTCTCTCTACCTTCTCTTTCTCATTTTCTTCTGATTCATCTTCCCAACAGGTGTGCAAGTACTCTATGATATATGCCCAGTGGTCACTCACCTGATTAAAGTTCTCCCCATTGCCTACAGGTGAAAGTTGTTATACCATCTTTGGTGGTGACTTCCATCCCAGCCATATTTCCTGCTGACTTCCCTCTTGCAGACTAGTCACGTTGAACTACTTGCCAATCTCCAAATACCCCAGTCTCTTTGGCCATGGCTCACATTCTTTCTTCTTCCCTAGAATAGTCTCCCTATGCCACTAGCCCCTAATTTTTGCCATTGCTTCCTTCCCCATCTTAGGGTCTGCCTTGTTGTAAGCCTAGGGACCTGTGTATCTTTGAAGCTTTTCCTAAACAACTGCCCTCATACATGCTCTCTCACACACAAAAAAATGCTCTCCACCCACTTTGTGGTCCCACTCTGACAAGCATAGATCTCTACTGTTGCACGTTTGTATTTGACTTCATTAGCTCTTTTATGGCTTGTATTATCTCACTAGATGTCTCCCCCGTGCCACCCCCACCTCATACTTTTAAGTTTTTATTTCCATAGGTTTTTTGGGGAACAGGTGGTATTTGGTTACATGAGTAAGTTCTTTAGTAGTGATTTGTGAGATTTTGGTGCACTCATCACTGAGCAGTATACACTTTTTTTTGTATGACTTCCAGAAGCTGGTGTGGTGATTAATTAAATGTGAGTGAGTGAATGAAGCAGAAGACAAGCAATGTCTTGTCACTCTTTCCTCCTCTGGTAGTTCCTGTTTGTGCTGGGGCAGGATTGCACAGCTAGAGTTTTTTTTTTAAATAGCAATTTTTGCTACCCTGCCTCCCCAACACACAGTCTCAGGAGCCCTCTCCTGCCTGGTTGGACGGGCTCAGTGTGCTCAAGAGAGAATCCTTGCCTGGCAGCTGGAGTCTCGTAGGGCAGGTCCCTGAAGTCTTTGGGGCCTCTTTCAATCGAATGATTTGGATTTCCCTTCTGTGTTGGTGATGCCCTCCCCGGTTACTGTGAAGTAAGGGAGAAATAACTACTCTGGTCAAGTTCAGTGACTCTGAATCTGATTTGGCTTGTATCTGGGTAACTCTCAAGAGCAGGACTGGCCTCAGGCAAAAAAAAAAAAAACAACAAAAACCCCTGAATTCAGCTAAGCCTGACTTTCCAATTTCCCCCTCACCAATCTGCTCTCTACCCTCAATATCAAATGTTTGCCTTTGTTTTCTCTCCTATTGTAGCCTGTCCCTTGGAAAATGTATTTTATCTAGGATTTTTCTGGAGGGGCCTTGATCACACTCATCATGTCAGCTTTTCCTAAGTCCTTCTTAAGAGAGTGACTGTAACTTGAAGTTGAAAAGCTGCCTCGTTGGTGCTCCATGATCTGTAAGGATAATGACTACCTTACCCGCTGGCAGGATTGCATAAGGTGCAATATGTGTGCCTGGGACCTGCAAACAGACTCCAGGTTCAAACATCGGCTCTGCCACTTATTAGCTGTATGATCTGGGCAAGCTATTAGGTTGGTTCAAAAGTAATTTCATTTTTTGCCACTGAAAGTAATGTCAAAAACCACAATTACTTTTGCACTAACCTAATCCTCTCTCTTAGCTTCTGGTTATTCATCTGAAAAATAGAAAAATCTGTTTTTAATGTTTGTGGTGAGCAATAAATGAGCATCATATAGGGATCTCTAGAATGTGCTTTGAAGTTAGGCCACTATAGTTCAAACCTGCATTTTCTCCTTACTCTGGTATGACCTCAGTAAAGCTAATGAACTTCTCTGTGCCTTGATTTTCTTTTTTTATTTTTTTGAGATGGAGTCTGGCTCTGTCACCTAGGCTGGAGTGCAGTGGTGCGATCTCAGCTCACTGAAACCTCCACCTCCCGGGTTGAAGGGATTCTCATGCCTTAGCCTCCTGAGTAGCTAGGATTACAGGCGTGCATCACCACATCTGGCTAATTTTTGTATTTTTAGTAGAGATGGAGTTTCGCCATGTTGGCCAGGCTGGTCTTGAAATCCTGACCTTGTGATCTGTCCACCTCAGCCTCCCAAAGTGCTGAGATTACAGACGTGCGTCACCAGGCCTGGCTAATTTTTGTATTTTTAGTAGAGTTGGGGTTTCACCATATTGGCCAGGCTGGTCTCAAACTCCTGACCTCAGGTGATCCGCCCACATCAGCCTCCGAAAGTGCTGGGATTACAGACATGAGCCACTGCACCTGGCCTCTCTGTGCCTCAATTTTCTCATCTATAAAATGGGAATGATAATGATAGTACCTTCTTCGTATGGTTTTCTGAGGATAAAACAAAAAAAGAGCTTATAAAAAAAGTGCACAATTAAAACTCACACATTCCAACTCTTGCATCATTTCAGGTACTGTGAGAATTGAATAAAATAATATTAGAACTTTTGAAAGTACCTTAAGCACTGCATAGGTATCCAGGATTTCCTTGAATGCAGACTTCTCTAAGAATCCTCCAAGAACTGTATGGATTTTTAAACAATCCTTTTGTCACCCTTCTATCATTTTTTGAAATTTGGGAGGTAGTAGAATATGGTCATTGTACAAATTGTCTATGGACATGTCTGCATTTCAGGGGAAAAAATTTGAGCAGTATGACGCAGTCGATGGCACCACCCTGAGTGCTCAGGAAAATCTGCTTTTTGTGTCAAAACACAAGGTCTCACTCTTACCCAGAATATTCATGAAAGATGATAGTAATTAGGACTTTCTAATTAAAAGTGTCAGAAAAAATTCTCAGATAACTCACTTTCATAGAGTTGTAAGAAGTGATGACATGAGGATAATTTTTTAAAAAGAAAGTAAAGCAATTGTAGTATGGGGGAATTCCTGTTGGCTGGACTTTAGAAGACAGGGCACTATTTGTCAAAAAGTGAAGCGTTTGTGGTAGATCTGTGAGTCTCAGACTTGAGCATGCTTTGGAGCCACCAGAAGGGCTAAAAACACAGATGACTGGGTCCCACCCCCATAGTTTCTGATTTCTGTGTATCCAGGGTGAGGCCTGAGAATTTGCATGCCTGATAAGTTCCCAGGTGATGCTGATGCTGCTGGGCTTGTGTTAGATCAGTTTTACTTGAAATCTGCTTTATCTTAAGTGGCAGCTGGGGAGTCTTTTAGAAACAGGAATTGTCAGGCCCATTGCAGAGTTCTGGAATCAGAATCTTCTGGTGAAATATACGTTTAGCAAGCACACCAGGTGATTCTTATGATGGGGCAAAGTTGGGAGTCATTGGGAGAGAGAGAGAGATAATCTCTGAGGCCTTTCCCTGGTTGGCCTCTATAAAGGAGAAAGCAAAGCTGATGGACCTAGACTAACGCCTTAGAAGAGAAAGAGGTACTCATTTACTTGGAAATACTCTAACTGAATTTAAAGTAAATTTAAATTAAATTTCAAATAGGGAGACAGTTCTCCACCAGGGCTGCATATTAGGATTAGCTGGAGAGCCTTAAAATGCCCGCACCTTGTCCATACACAAGGACAAGTACATCGGAATTTATGAGTGTGGGTCCCAGGCATCAATATCTTTAATATTTCTCAGGCATTTTCAATGTGCATCCAAATTTATGAATAACAGAAATATAGAGGCTTGTAACTTGGTTTCCATTTTGCAGCAAATTAGCTGCATGACCAAGGGAACATTTTCTGTCTTATAGAATAAATTCTTCTTGGTGAATGGATGAAGATGTGGGGCACATGAGAAAGGAAATGAGAGTTTGTTTGGAATAGATCAGTGGTTCTCAACCTTAGCTGTATTTTTTTTGTTGTTGTTTGTTTGTTTGTTTTGAGATGGAGTCTCGCTCAGTTGCCCAGGCTGGAGTGCAGTGGTGCAATCTTGGCTTACTGCAACCTCTACCTCCTGGGGTTCAAGCGATTCTCCTGCCTCAGCCTCCTGAGTAGCTGGGACTACAGGTGCCCACCACCATGCCTGGCTAATTTTTTGTATTTTTAGTAGGGACGGGGTTTCACCGTGTTAGTCAGGATGGTCTTGATCTTCTGACCTCGTGATCCGCCTGCCTCAGCGTCCCAAAGTGTTGGGATTACAGGCGTGAGCCACCGTGCCCGGCCCTTAGCCATACATTTCTAACAAGCCCCCAGGTATTGCCCTTGCTACTGGCCTGTGGACAATGCTCTGGGTACCAAAGCTGCCGTCCAAACTGTCTCACACTGAAATGTGAGCCCAACTTCACGCTTCAGGCATGATCATGAATCTCATGGGTCCTAGCACATAGAAGGTGCAACCCTCACCAAAAAATAAATAAATAAATAAAAATAAAAATAAATTACTCATTCCAGAGTGGGCTTTTTTCTTCAAAGTAGACCCTTTGGGAGTTTTTGCCCAGATTGGAGGGCTGCTGCCTCTGACATGTTTTTACACTGATTCTTTGTGAGTCTCTAACATATTCTTTGGAACATTCTCAAACTTTGTAGCTCTTCAGTCCCTGAGGACAGATTAGACTTTTGGAAAAGCTGTATCTGTGGAATAATGAATGATGACATAGGGGTTATGTAAACATAAATAAACAAGTATTAAGAGATGAGAAATAAAAAGGTCCTTCTCTTTGAAGAACACAACCAGAAAGGAACTTGGGAAATATGAGCACAGATGGCTCCCTTGATCTGAGGCAAAGATTGCTGGGATTGGAGCATTTGGGGCAACTCATGTCCTGGTGGGCATGCAGACAAACACCAGAGTAGTTTTTATAAGTATACCATCATACTTTGGGGTCAGCCAACTTTTATTGGTAAGAATAGTAACTATTTTCAGCTTTGTAGGCCACACAGAGTCTCACAGATTTTTCTGTGTGTAGGTGTTTTAACCGCCCTTTATAAGTGTAAAACCATTCTTAGCTTTAAAACCATACAAAAACGAGCCACTGGCTATATTTGGCCCATAGACATAGATTGTTACTCATAGTTTATAACTAAATACCAATGGAAAAGTATATCTATGTGTACATAATCTGTTGTGAAATAATAGGTATTAAGACATTTGAAAGTTAAATTTTCTGTCTTCAGGGAATGCTAACACAATAATTGCAATTATTGCTTATTTAACTAAGCACTTACATTGATGACGACCTCCAAATATTTTTATAGCCCTCTTTTGTTCTCTCCCTTTCTCTAGATGCACATGAAAAATATTATTGGTGTTCACACAATGAGTATGCTTGCTAAACTTGGATCCCACAAAAAGTTGCAGAGCCTATTTGAGGCAAAAGCCCGGGGTTAAATAACGAAATAGCCGGCCTCTAGAGTGCAAAACTAAACAGAAGCAAGATACATAGAATTTCATTACTTGCTTCTCTCTGGTACTATTAGTCAGAACACCAACTTTAGCTTTATTTCACATAGCAGATTGAAAGGTCAGACTGGCCATTCACCCAGACTGATTCAGCTAGGGGGGAAAAATGACCTACTGAAGATGAAAGTAAAACATTTCTCTTGTAGAGAGTTGCTAAGGTGAGGCACATTTGAAGGGCACCGTGGGGCTTGGCCTGCTCCTACGGGTGTTGGTTACAAGCATGACCTTGGCTCGGAGTTTGTGTACACTTCTGAAAGTGCAGCTGCGCCTTTCATCTAGACCTAGCCATGGTCTCCTGAGAGCCTGAAGGTGAAACCAAATGCATCTGTGGTCCACTGCTGGCCATGGCTCTGGACTGTGAGGGATGCATCTGCTGCCCAACAAGGCAGAGGTGGCTACTTGAAGGTCACCTTGGGAAAAAAAGGGACTCCATGTGGCAGAGTCCTTTCTGAGAGGGTTCCCAGGTGACGTGAAATAACCCTCCTGCCCACCCTCTGGGACTGCTCTGCCCTGCTTTCTGAGCATCATGGAAATATTAGATTTCAGAGGTGAGCAAGGAGCTTTTGCAATTGCAGCCCTCCGTAGCAGCTTGTGGCCCATAAAAGGAAGAGTTGCAGGGCACTCAACAAGGGAGCTTCCAGCTTGGGAGAGACTTGTGAGAGCACGGGTTATCAATGAAAACCAGGAGGCCTTGTCAGACTGTGTATGTGTCTTGTAGGACACAGATAGGAAGAAACTAATAGCTGCAGGTATGATGAAAGTGGGGAGACCTTCCTGATGGGTTAGTGACATTAGATAGCCAGGAAACATTGTTCATAAGTGGTATTAAGCAGAGGAGAACTTGAAGCAGGTGTCAGGAACCAGAGTATGAAGTCATATAAAGAAAGCAGAACTGGGATGAGCCTGACCACGTGGGAGGAGGATTTGAGAGTATCAGAGATGGTGCTGCAATACTTGGATGGTTTTGATAGCACTGTTTAATGAGCCTAAGACAGAGCAGATATGGAGAACTCTTTGATTTTCCCTCTCTGATGACTGAGGGATCTAGCCTACCACCTGGTCTGGGAATGGATGGGATTGCTCCCAGGGGAAAAGCATGGAAAAAGGGAGCTGTGCTTTGCACCCAAACAAGCTTGAACTTATACACTAAGGACAGAATTAAAACTTCATGAGAGAACATAGGGGAAAATACAATAAATATCTGAAATAAAAGAAGAGGTGGCACTAGAGCTCAGGTAAGATGGAGTGAACAGGTTTGAGGGGTTGAGCTTGAAAAGAGTCCATGAGGCAATGCAGGTAATAGGAGGCAGAAGTTACAGGTTCCGAGGGCAGGGAGGGAGCTGTTAAGGGGAATGAATTGGTTCAAAGGTCATTTCTTTAGTCAGTTCTCTGGTGCGGTTAAGGACAGCAGTCAGGTTGTCTTCCCTACCCCATATTCCCATTGCTGTGATTTACTTAGGAACCCTCTGGAGTTGTGACACAGGTTCCCAGGACTTCTCCTTTGGGCAATAACCATTGCAGTGGCCAGACCAGGTGTTTACCAAGGGGCCAATGAGGCCTAGTACCTTCTGTTAGATATACTCTAGGGCTTTGTCTTGGGCTACCCATACAGACTGCTAAAGCCAGGAATGGAGCAGTAAGTGATAAGGAAGTGGATATCCAAGAAGGATATAGCTACAGATGAAAGGCTGCAAAATTGGCCTCTTGGTTAGAGAGGCTTCTAGAGTGATCCTCCAGTTTCAGGAAGAGGTTGTTGATGGTGCTACATTGAGAGGTAAGCCAGATGGCAGTACTGACTCAGAATTGCTTCTCTGTTCACCTGCAAACTTCTTTTTTAAATGTTTGGGATGGTGGAGAATATCCTAGAGGTCCTTCTGGGTCTTCTGCTCCATGCCTATCTCCTCCTGGTTTTTTATTTGTTTGTTTGTTTTCTGGCCCCAGGACTTAGTGCTTTAAGGAGACCTGGGAGGGGCACATATTTTTATTCTTTAAGAACCTATGCTTCTCCTCGATCCACTTAACTTTGATTTTACTTGTGTCATAAATACTGTAAGTTGATACTTCTCTCATTTCCTGCTATGACGATGCTTTGGCATATTTGACAGGTCGGAAAAAATTAAATGGTTAAATCTGACCAAGTTTTCATCTAAACTGGAGGTTGGCAATCTTCTTCTGTAAAGGGATAGTAAGAGATCTTGGCTTGTGAGTCATATGGTCTCTGTCACAACTACCCAAATCTGCCATTGTCATGCAAAAGCAGTCATAGGCAATATGTATAAAAGGGTAAAGATGTGTTCCAATATGACTTTATTTATAGAAACAGGTGGTCAGAGGAAGGAAAGACCAAAGAACTTTTAGATAGGGTTGACAGAGTTTAGGGAAAAAACTCCTCATCCTTATGTATTTCCCCAAAAGCTTGCCTGGGGAGCCTGAAATTTCAACAGTATATGGTAGCCCCTCCTATCCATAGTTTTGCTTTTTGGAGTTTCAGTTACCTGTGGTCTGAAAATATTAAATGGAAAATTTCAGAAATAACTCAGACATTTTAAATCGAGTGCCATTCTGAATAGCATAATGGAATCTTGTGCCTTCTAGCTCCATCCACCCTGAGTGTCAAGCCTCTTTTGTCCAGCATATGCACTGTAGAGGCTATGTGCCCCTTCATCACTTAGTATCCTTCTTGGTTATTAGATCTGCTGTAGAGGTATCCCAGTGCTTAAGTTCAATTAACCCTTATTTTACTTAATAATGGCTCCAAAGTGCAAGAGTAATAATGCTGGGATATTGTTACAATTGTTCTATTTTATTACTAGTTATTGTCAATCTCTTACTGTTCCCAGGTTATAAATTAAACTTTATCATAAGTATGCATGTTCAGGAAAATACATTATGTATATAGGGCTTGGTACTATTTGTGGTTTCAGGCATCTGCTGGGGTTCTTGGAATGTATTTCCCATGGATTAGAAGGAACTACTCTTTGGTTTGTGTGTGTGTGTGTGTGTGTTTTTTGTTTAAAGCTCTAAAGGGCTCAGGAACATCTTAATTAGATTAAGGTGTTATATTACCTAGGAGAAGAAAATATGACCTTAGTGAATAGTTACTTTGATTAATCAATTAACATCCTTTTCTAGGTAAACCAACAGCGATAAGAAAGAGCTGTACCCCAGAGGTAAGGGCAGATGGGAGCAGGAGGTAAGAAAGCACCCATGACAGGGAGGCTGCCTTGGAACCACATGTATAGCTGCTGTTTACAAGGTCTTGTACACGGAGCCAAGGGAGCCACAAGGATGAAAATAAAAATACAACCATTATCCTCAAAGATGTGGAAATTTAGTTGAAGATACATGATAGCTATGTGTATATCTTTGATTTATATATCTAATTCCATGTGTAGGTATCCTCCATCCATATAATAAATAATGGATAAGACAATAGTATGTGGTAAGTTGCAGTGGGTAGCACAGCCAGTAAGCCTGAAGGTATTTGGAAGAGATCTATTTCTACTGGTTGTATGAATGGGATGCCTTCAGCAACACGTGGATTTTGAATTGAACCTTGGAAGATTGCTAGTTTAATTGGTGGAGGCATCCCCTCCACAAAAAAAGAAGACAATGTGGGACATAAACTGGGGACTCATGACTGTCTTCCTCATTCTGTGTGAAGCGGGCTGCAGTCACAGATCCAATATTGTTTAGGATGGTTAGATTCATCCTGCATTGTGGATATGGCCTTGACTCCACACTTCCACTTGTCATCTGGAAATGTAGGAGACCAGGCTTTAGAGAACAGCTGCACTTACTTATTCATCTGGATCTTCATTCTGGAAATGTTCCTTGGCTTCCGTTAAATGTCAAGCACCGGATGGTTCAGTGCAGCCCTCCTGCATTGCTAGAGATGGATCCTGGAGTTTTCATCCTGATAATATGCAGCCCACATATATGAAGGTCAACATGTTTTATTCACTGGAAATAAGTTGAGATTTCATTTACTTACATGAGATGCTGAAAACTAAATAATAGTGGAGAGTTGCAAGATTTTAGTTCCACCATGTAAAGATGGAGAAAAAAAATCTCCTGATGCCTTTAGTAATTAAAAGGGCATTACATTCCCGGCATGGTTTAAGGTAAGACATGATAAGCCTCTCTATCCTTTTCACATAACCACACATTATTGATGAGCCAGTATCAAGAAGGCATTAGGTGATGCTTTATTGCATTATTTTAAGCCACTGAGGTTTTTATATATGAAGGGTATAGATTTATGCTGAATGATTCAGCTATGAAGCAGGCACATCAATTTGTTCATGAATGTGAGCTGGTGATTACCTCCATTAAAGTCACCAGGGCAGACTGATCACTGTAATTTGGGCAGAGGCATGCAAACAGCATTTGCTAGTGGTGTGTGTATCCCTAAGAACACAGGCAAAAGAGCTGCTCTACATCCCAGAAGAGCTCTAGAAAATGCAGATTTGTGTTTTTATAGATGTATAACTACAGTCAAGGGTACAATGCCTGGTGGGACCATGAACAAATTTCTTCGTTGTACCATGTGGCAGGATGTTGTATAAGGTTCACTTGATATTAGCTGGTGTATGCTAATTTGATGATAAACTTATTTGATTAACCGATACGGAAAAGTTATACTTCCTCCTAATTCTAGATCATAGAACTCAGGGTCCTCCTATGTATGACTAAGTTATGACAAATTGAATGGTCCTCTATACAACATGAAGAGAGTTTGTGGGAGTTAGTAAATTCAAAAAATTGGAATTCAGCAACTGTGATCCCAGATATGTGTGGAGGGGTAAAGTAGGGATTCTGTCCTGCAAGAATTCAGTCTAGCTGGGAAAATGTGAAGTGGCTACTTGAGCAATCCTGATTTGCACTTGCGGTTTATACAACGAATAATTAGAAGCACATTCAGATGATATGTTGGTAGAGAAGTCAAGAAGAAACAGTGTTGAGGAATATGGGATGCAATGCTGGTAGCACTGGAAAATTGGCAATTCACTCATTCCAGGGACATTTCAGCAAGGACTATGGTCACAGGTAAACAAGTGTCATAACAATTTTCCTGTTGCAGAAATTTCACTTCTGACAGGAGCAAAAACTAGATGCCTAAAGATGTGTATTACTTTGTTTTTAGTAATAGCAAACATTGGAGACTTCCCTAAATGTATGACAGCAAGGAATTAATTTACCAAACAATGAGGCAACAACATTAGGGAATCTTATTCAATCATTAAAAAATTTGGTTAAAAGTATATATAAGATCTATAAAATATTTGGGATATAACGGGTTGAAATAAGCAGTGACAAAAAGAATTGTAACTTGAGAATTGTAACTTTATACAAAACTGAGGGATAAACTGTGCAAGTGATCACATAGAGCTCCCTTCAGTTTTTATCATTGTCTTCCTCTTGTTTCTTTTGTAATACTCATCACAATATAAACTTTTAATGCATTACTTTGTTAAATTCTGTCTTCCCACCAAAACATAAGCTCATCTAGGGCATAAGTAATATTTTACTTGTATCTTCCATGTCTGTCATATATAGGCACTCAATATTTATTGAATGAGTGATCAATGATTGGATAACGTCATTCAAATATATTTTCACTTTTTAGTGACCTTTCAATAAATTGCATCTTATGGCAGTAACATTTGTCAAATCCCTACTGGGTGCTGGGTTAGCTAATCTCTTATTGCAACATTGTAATATTTTATATTTATATTTTATAACTGAGACACAGTTGAGGCTCAGAGATGCAACACATCTCACCCAGCTGGTGAGAATAAGAGTCAGAACATAAACCCTGGGCTGCTTGACTGCAAAGCCCAGGTCTTACCAATTATGATTTTTAAAATTAAACTATATAGAATGACCAAAAGTGCCAGATGCTTTATAGAGGTCATTTAAAACAGAGGCAAGAAAAATTGATTCCATTTCCTCCTGTCCCCCAGTGTACTTAAGCCCCCAGCTGCTGACATCCACTGAGCATCCTTCCCTGATCAAATTATCACTGCTTTTTAAGTTTCCTCTATCCTTTAGAACTGCAGTGACTGTTAATCAGGCTGATAAACTTATCCCAGTGTGTAGCTGCTCATTTTAAAAGGATTCCATAATACCTCAGCAGGAAAGAGAGACAACTCCTACAATATTCTTCTGGGCAGCCAGACTTGACTCTCCTCAAGTCCAATTTTGCTGGTGGCCATTTAGCCTATTCCTATACCCATCTTCCTGGAAGCTGATCGTCAAAGGGTGAGCCTGTTTGTCTACCAGCTGCTTCTGTCTTGCCTCTCAAAGGTTTCAGGGAGGAGTATCATTTCCGCTGTTACTGAATTGTGAAACTCCATCTGTATTATAGGAGTCATGTTCTGTAGGAACCTTGAGGTTCTGTAGAAGATAGGCACATATGTTAACATCTTCATGTGTACTAATTACATCAGCACAGATAGATGAATAAACCTTCAGATGGAGACCGCAGCACTTTTCATCGTGATGATAGTTTTAGAGAAAAACGTTTTGCATGAAATCTGTGCCACTGTCCTCTCTGTGGTTTTATATGGCCATGTGACTGACTATAAATTCAAGTAATTCCCCTTTAATAGTAAATAAATTCATTTTATTCTCAAATGTACAATGATGATGAAATATTAACATGAGGAGCAAGTGCTTTATGGACCTCTGAATTGCTGTTCTGCTTTATTTCAATAGTGTGTTCTTAAAACACCAGTATGATACCTGAAGCTGTAAAAATTAATGAAATGATTCGGTGTTTGGGAGTTGAATGCCCTGAATATTTGCTGGTGTTTCAAACAGAACAGAATCACAAATATTAAAAAATGTAATTTGATTACATTTTTTCCAGGGCCAGAAAAAGGGAAAATGTTCTCATTTTTCTGATGTGCTTCATATCACGTTGGAGTTAAATGCCTAAGTACTTTATTAGCAGAGGTTTTTAATGTCTAATTGAAGCTCAGCCTTCCAGGCTTTTCTTGTGAGTGTTCAAACAAGACTGTGGCACTTTTGAGACAGAGCTGCTTTTCTGTGGTGGTGTCCACACAAAACTGAATTGTACAGCCACGATGCAGTTTATCAAGATCTGTGAGCTGTGTGGGGTTTTCGTTGTGTGATTAAAAAACATCTTGCCTTTTTAAATGGTCACTATACATTTTACTTTAAGTTTTGGGATACATGTGCAGAATGTGCAGGTTTGTTACATAGCTATACATATGCCATGGTGGTTTGCTGCAGCTATCAACCCATCATCTAGGTTTTAAGCCCTACATGCATTAGGTATTTGTCCTAATGCTTTCTCTCCCCTTGCATCCCACCCCCTGACAGGCCCCAGCGCGTGTTGTTCCCCCTCCCTGTGTCCATGTGTTGTCATTGTTCAACTCCCACTTATGAGTGAGAACATGCGGTGTTTGGTTTTCTGTTCCTGTGTTAGTTTGCTGAGAATGATGGCTTTCAGCTTCATCTATGTCCCTGAAAAGGACATGAACCCATTCTTTTTTATGGCTGCATAGTATTCCATGGTGTATATGTGCCATATTTTCCTTATCAAGTCTATCATTGATGGACATTTGGTTGGTTCTATGCCTTTGCTATTGTAAATAGTGCTGCAATAAACATGTGTGCATGTGTCTTTATAGTAGAATGATTTATAATCCTTTGGGTATATAATGGAGTTGCTGAGTCAGTAATGGAGTTGCTGAGTCAAATGATATTTCTGGTTCTAGATCCTTGAGGAATAGCCACACTGTCTTCTACAATGGTTGAACTAATTACACTCCCACCAACAGTGTAAAAGCATTCCTTTTCTCCACAGCCTTGCAAGCATCTGTTGTTTCCTGACTTTTTTTGAGACAGGGTTTTGCTTTTGTTGCCTAGGCTGGAGTGCAATGGCGTGATCTCAGCTCACAGCAACCTCTGCCTGCTGGTTTCAAGCGACTCTCCTGCCTCAGCCTCCTGAGTAGCTGGGATTCCAGGCATGTGCCACCACACCTGGCTAATTTAGTATTTTTAGTAGAGATGGGGTTTCTCCATGTTGGTCAGGCTGTGCTTGAACTCCCAACCTCAGATAATCCACTCCCCTCAGCCTCCCAAAGTGCTGGGATTACAAGCATGAGCCACCACACCCGCCCTGTTTCCTGACTTTTTAATGATCGCCATTCTAACTGGCATAAGATGATATCTCATTGTGGTTTTGATTTGCATTTCTCTAATGACCAGTGATGATGAGCTTTTTTTCATGTTTGTTGGCCGCATAAATGTCATCTTTTGAGAAGTCTCTGTTCATATCCTTTGCCCACTTTTTGATAGGGTTGTTTTTTTCTTGTAAATTTAAGTTCCTTGTAGATTCTGGAAATTAGACTTTGTCAGATGGGTAGATTGCAAAAATTTTCTCCCATTCTGTAGGTTGTCTGTTCACTCTGATGCTAGTTTATTTTGTTGCGCAGAAGCTCTTTAGTTTGATTAGATCCAATTTGTCAATTTTGGCTTTTGTTACAATTGCTTTTGCTGTTTTAGTCATGAAGTCTTTGCCCATGCCTATGTCCTGAATGGTATTGCCTAGGTTTTCTTCTAGGGTTTTTATGGTTTTGGGTTTTACATTTAAGTCTTTAATCCATCTTGAGTTAATTTTTGTATAAGGTGTAAGGAAGGGGTCCAGTTTCTGTTATCTGCATATGGCTAGCCAGTTTTCCCAGCACCATTTATTAAATGGGGAATCCTTTCCCCATTGCATGTTTTTGTCAGGTTTGTCGAGGATCAGATGGTTATAGGCATGTGGTGTTATTTCTGAGGTCTCTGTTCTGTTCCATTGGTCTATATGTGTGTTTTGGTACCAGTACCATGCTGTTTTAGTTACTGTAACCTTGTAGTACAGTTTGAAGTCAGGTAGCCAGATGCCTCCAGCTTTGTTCTTTTTGCTTAGGATTGTCTTGGCTATACAGGCTCTTTTTTGTTTCCACATGAAATTTAAAGTAGTTTTTTCTAATTCTGCAAAGAAAGTCAATGGTAGCTTAATGGGAATAGCATTGAATCTATAAGTTACTTTGGGCAGTATGGCAGTTTTCATGATACTGATTCTTCCTGTCCATGAGCATGGAATATTTTTCCATTTGTTTGTGTCCTCTCTTATTTCCTTGAGCAGTGGTTTGTAGTTCTCCTTGAAGAAGTCCTTCACATCCCTTGTAAATTGTATTCCTAGGTATTATTTTATTATCTTTGTAGCGATTGGGTCACAATATATTTTTAGGAAGGATTCACATGTTTGTTTTTTGAGATGCAGTTTCACTCTGTTGCCCAGACTGGAGTGGAGTGGAGCGATCTCGGCTCACTGTAACCTCCACCTCCTCAGTTCAAGCGATTCTTGTGCCTCAGCCTCCTGAGTTATTTTTGTCAATTTTTAACTGTCTTATCAGGAATATTGTCACTCTGCTTTTAGTTTGCTGAGGTGATTATTAAAGAGTTAGAGGATAGATGCCAATTGTAATACAAATTCAATTAATGGAGTAAGTTACTTTCTTCAAAAAATAGGTATAGGCTCTCCTTGCTATTTTTTGTTGTTGTTGTTGTTGTTGTTCTTTCTAGTTCTGCTAATGATATTGTTAATGTTAAGTATTCACATACTTACAAAGTGTGCCCAGGAGAGCAAAAAAAAATTATATTCATTGAGCATCTAGAAAGTAGTGCTAAACAGGCAATCATAAAATAAATCTTGCAGGATGGATAGTTTACCTCTCCATGATATGTTTACTGATTCCACTTAGCAGCACTGGTCTCTTCTTTTTCCGTAATCCTAAAGTTTTTGTGGTCAGCAGCACACAATTTAATGATGGCTGCTAAGCTTCCTCCTTTCCCTCAAGAGTACTGGTTTTAAGGTGCTAAGTCAGAGATAGACTAGCCCAGTCTTCTCAGCTTTTACTTCCCCAGATCCATTATGCTCTCAGAAGTTAAGAAGGAGAGCTTTCCTTTCTAACAGATTGGTAGGTATTTAGTACAATTAGCTCACCAACGAACTCTACCACCTATAGTCATGACCTATTCCACTTTCAGAAATCCCAGATCAATCTAAATTGCTCAAAATTTAATACTTAATGAAATGCTTTATTGTTTTCTAAGCTTCCAGGAAGGCAATTAAATCTCGTGGCTTCAGTTAAGTTGTAAATAATTCGAGAGTGGAGAAGGCAGAGGTGGGACCCAGTTGAGAAAGTATATCCCATAAACGTTTCCTGCTTGGTTGCCTCAAGCAGGTTTCAAAATTCTATCAGATTTAATTGTATTGTTCAACATCTTTGGGGTTGCAATGTATTGGTGATCTATTGTCTGCTTTTTCACTCACATTAATCTTTTCAAATGTCTAGTAATTCCAGTCCACCATTCCCTTCCTCCTCCATACTTCCCCTTATCACCCTTTATCATGAGAAACTGACCATGTAGGAGAAAATATTAGCTTTGAAAAAATAGGACATTTACTTTACCACAGTTTCTGGTGTTGTAACAGAGATCTAGTTAAAGAACAGGTTGTTGAAATCAATTATCAGATACTGGCAGGTGTGGTGGCTCATGCCTGTAATCCTAGCACTTTGGGAGGCCAAGGCAAGTGGATCACTTGAGGCTAGGAGTTCGAGACCAGCCTGGCCAACATGGTGAAACCCCATCCCTACTAAAAATACAAAAATTAGCCAGGCATAGTGGTGGGTGCCTGTAACCCCAGCTACTGGTGAGGCTGAGGCAGGAGAATCACTTGAACCTGGGAGGCGGAGGTTACGGTGAGCTGAGGTCTTGCCGCTGCACTCCAGCCTGGGCAACAGAATGAGATTCCATCTCAAAAAAAAAAAAAACAATTTTGAGATACCTACTGTGTGTACTTATCTTGGACTGATGTTGTTGAGGTTGAGGTGTTAGCTGGCATTTCAAGCTATATTATTTTTTTCTTTTTTGGAGATGGAGTCTCTGTCTGTCACCCAGGCCGGAGTGCAGTGGTGTGATCTCGGCTCACTGCAACCTGAGCTTCCCAGTCTCAAGCGATTCTCCTGCTTCAGCCTCTTGAGTATTTTGGATTACGGGTGTGTGCCACCACACCCTGGCTATTTTTTGTATTTTTAGTAGAAATGAGGTTTCGCCACATTGCCCAGGGTGGTCTTCAACTCCTGGCTTCTTAGGAGCCTCAGCCTCCCAAATTGCTGGGCTTTGAGGCATGAGCCACTGCATCTGGCCCAAGCTACATTATTGATTGGGGACTGCCTGAAGCAATGAAGCTAAGGATCATTTGCTGATGAAATTCTAGAAATCAAATTATGTAAAACCAAGTTGATAGTCACCACTGTGCCAATGGGTCCAGTGAGAAGCAGAGAAAGACAAGCCAAAAGAAAAAAGGGAAGGTAGGGATTTGGATAGAGCCCATGACCAACTTAAAATATGTAAGCCTGCCTCTGAAGATACTGAAATCCTTAGCATCATATTGGAAATATTTTCAGAATGTTTCCAAAGAAAATACAAGGTGAATGAAATTCTGAGCTTTAAGTGGAATTAAATAGCAGGAGTGCGTTGCAGAGTATAGGCTGCCAGGCTTGAGGATTTACGGATCGGTACAATTAAAGAGAATAAATAACTGGAGGACTATCAAGAGGTGCCAGCTCTTTATTTTTGCCAAGCATTGCTAGCTTGGTTTCCCCCTACTAAGATTCTGTTGGGTGAGGAGTTTACCTCATTAGGCCTAAGGGATAATAGAGTTTAATTTAAACAAAGGATGAGAAAACAGTTCGAAAGATACACAAAGAAAAGTTTATTTTCACTATGTGGAAGTTACTAGTTAGCGTTTCCCTCTGTTAGAGTCCAGCTCTTCTGAGCTCTAAGTCCCACAGGGTCGACTTCTGCCAGGTGACTCGCAGTCAGCGTAAGTGGGAAGCTCTGCGATCTGGGGAGCTATGCTGTGACTGACAGAGTCCAGTTACAGCATTCATCTGTGCTCAGGCAGGTACCCTCTACTGTCTGCAAGCCTCAACTCCAAACCATACTCAGGTTTCCCTAGCTTACCCTTTGCTCCTTGGAGACATGCACAGATGCAGGAAAGTGTTTTCCAGAGCTGGTGATATAATACGTTGTGGCTGCTACTTTTTTTCTAAATGTTTTTTAGTATGGAAAATTTTAAGCATATCCCAAAGTAAAGAATGTGTAATGAACCATCATACACTGTCACTCAGCTTCAACAATTATAAACTAATGGCCAATCTTGTTTTTTCTACACTTCCACGCATTTCCCTAACCCCAGATAATTGTGAAGCAAATTCCAAACATCATTTCATCCATAAACATCCTGATTATATATCTCTAAAAGCTATAGATTCTTTTAAAAAAAGTACCATTAGCATACTTTAAAATATTAATAACTCCTCAGTATCATCAAATGTCTAGTTAATATATAAATTTCCTTGATGGTTTCATAAATGTAGTCTTATTTACTTATTTATTTACATATTTTTATATATATATGTATATTATAGTTTGTTTTTTTCTATTCAGGACACACATGAGATCTATGTCTTTTTTCCAACAGTTTTTAACCATCAGGATTTTTATGATTGCATGTATGTACTTTTATTTTACATGTTTCTTTTTCTCTTGAATTTTCTGTAAATTGAAAATTCATCCTAAATGGCTGATCTTTTCTTTTTTTTTGGCAAGAATATTTCATAGACAGTGGTTTGTCAGTCAAGAAACACATGATCTCTGGTTGTCGCTCTTTCTTTTTTTAATGTTAACCACTGATGACTTGGTCTGGATCCATTATTTCATTAAGCGTGTTGGTATTTTCTTATGCTTTTTACAGAAATGCAAATAATTACCTGATTCTTGGGGCATTTTTAAGTTTTCATATTGTTGTTGTGCTAAACTCTAGCAGTTATTCACTGTTTGCAGAAGTGTGATTTCAAGTCTTTCACACAGCAAGCAGGGATTGTACAGGGCAAAAAAAGCAGATATAGGAAAAATTTAATTGAATATTAAAAGGTAGAACTTTAAATACATATATCTTTCTAGAAGATTCTCCACTATCCTGATTTTTTTTTCCCCCCCCACATGCCACTTTGGACAGGGGAAGCTGCATCCTGGACTCGTACCACAGATCAGAATGTAGGAACCATTGGTTAACACCATAGCATTGGTTAACATCTGCCAGAAGGTGAACATTTGTCTTGCCAAATTAAGGGTGAAGCTCAACTTTATTTTTGAGGGCACCATTTATCCATTGTGTATTCCAAATTACTGTCTACAATAAGTTACACCAAGTTTACAAGCTATTGTTTAATTTATTAAATAAACATGTACGAAACATCAATTCTGTGTCATGCACTGAGTCAGGCACTTGGATTGTAAAATGAACTAGAATATAGAATACAGACGTAACAAAGATGAATAAAAATGTAGAGAGAAGACATTATGATATAACAGAGAAATTGAAGTTAAGAGACCTGCATCGTTAGTCTCTGCCCCACATCTAAGAACCTTCCTGCCCATGGCATGCAGTATCTGTGAATGGTCCTAATAAGGCATATGTCTTTTCACACTTATTTTGAAAACTAAGTAAAATAATGAAAATCAAAGATAAACTATAAATTATAAGAAACTAAATGGTAATGTTTGGAATTCACTTGTCATAATTTCTCCTAGGACATTTTCTCACTGAAATAGATATAATGGATCCTCTTTCTCCCTTAAAAACTCCAAAACCCTATTCTTTACACTAATGGTTTATTGAAGTAATCTTTAAAAGTATTCTATCACCCTCAACCCATCTCATATTGCTGATAAGAAAGCAGCAATCTAAAATGTGAAGTGACTTATAAAGATGCCCAGTGGTTGAGCTTCCTGATCTCCAGGCCTGTACTCTTCTTACTATGTCATACTGCCTAAGGTTTCTTTCACATTAGGAACTATAAGCATGGGTGGTACGTTCTAAAATCCTAGGGCATTCAGGCATGGGAGGAGAGCAGCCCAGTTTTGGAGATTAAACATAAGCAGGATACCAAAAAGGCAGGTGGCCACAAGACTCCAGGGATTCTCTCTGCTAATCACTTGTTCTGTTTGCTCCATAGCTCCTACGCCTTGCTGTCCTTCTCCTCTTCTTTGACTTTTCATATCCCCATTCTTGTGTTGTCTTGATACCAGCCTGATGGGACTGATTGGTCTTTTGATGGTGGCTTTGTGGCTGTTGACCTTGGCTAATCAATCTCACCTTGAATTACCAACTCTCCTTCAAGAGAAGGAATAACAAGTTGAACCACTTGACCTGGGAACTTGAATTCAGTCCAGCTGTTTGGGGGTAGCATAGTGTTCCTAAAAATAAAATTTGAATGTCTTGCTTCCCCTTCCCTCCTTGGTTCCTGGCCCCATCCATCTTCAGAGCCAACTGTTTGAAGACGGAAGGGGCCAGGAACCAAGGAAGAGGGGAAAAGAAGACATTCAAATTTGGGCCAGGAACCAAGGAGGGGGAAAAAAAAAAACAACTGTTGGCTTTGAAGATGGAAGGTGCCAGAAAGCAAGGAGGCCATCAAATTTGAATGTCTTTATACTAGATCTGCACATTGTAGTTTACAATATATTCCACCATTGTGTATTGAATGCTACGAGCCTTTTTGTTACATTGCTCATAACAGCTGGCCTCTAATAACATTTGAGTTGGCTATTAGTGGACTAAAATTTTCAGGCAGATCAGGTATTTTGGGGGCAGGGCACCATAATTGTCAGCTTACTATGAGTCTCTCAAGCCCAAATAATGGCCTGTAGCATTCTTCTCACTCTACAGGGTCAGAACTGAGTACTGATATGGCCAAGATCACAGGGTTTTGCATTTGATGATGAGTCTTAGGAGGCTCCAGAGAGTGTAGGCAGATCAAGGCAGTTCATAAGAAAAAACAGTTCAAAAACCCTGTTAAAATGCAACCTTGTATATGCTTGAGAGTCGTGAAATGCCTCTTCTGACAGAAATGCCTAAATTAGCATAAGAAGTAGTAATAGTTGGTTCTACATGAAGGCCAGGATACCCTTATCTTATTTCTGAAAGAATTCTCCTGGAAAAGACATCTGCCAGAGAAGGTACAAGGCGGAGCAACAGTATACTTCCCCTTTGCCCCAACCTAATATTCACTAAAATCCTCTTCAATACAGGTTGCCAATTTGGCCTGTTCCATCTCCAACAATGAAGAAGGGGTGAAATTAGTTCGGATGGCAGCCACCCAGATTGACAGCCTGTGTCCCCAGGTAAGCCTCTTTCACTTTGTTTCAAAAGCCTGTCAGTGACCTTCTCCACTCCAGCCCTTGTGCCCCTCCTTTTCTTTCTCTATTTCCTCTTGCTGAAAAATGCTACTTATCATTTATGAGCTGTTTCAAGTTCTACCTTTCTCAGAAAGAATAAACCACACCAGTCTCTTCAGAATTACCATGGCAGGGGCCGGGCATGGTGGCTCACACCTATAATCCCAGTGCTCTGGGAGGCTGAAGTGGGAGGATTGATTGAGGCCAGGGGTTCAAGGCCAGCCTGGGCAACATAGTGAGACTCCATCTCTACAAAAAATAAAATAAATTAGCTGGGTGTGGTGGTGCATTCCTGTAGTCCCAGTTACTGGGGAGTCTGAGGTGAGAGGATTGCTGGGGCTCAGGAGTTCGAGGCTGCAGGGAGCTGGGATTGTGTCACTATACTCTCCACTCCTGTTGACTTTGTTCTATTTGTTTTGGGTTATGATTTAAATGTTCCATATCTATTTACCTTGTCTCAGCAGCTAAATCATAAACTTGCACATGTGGAAAGCAAGAGTTGCATTTCTGCTGTATCTGTGCTAAGTCATGAGACTTGTCCAGGAAATGCTTTTTGAAACCTGAGGCAAACTATTATGTCTTAAAAAGAAGCAAACAAAAATGAATGGTAGTTGAAAATCTACTTTGTCTTTTATGTGTTTGATTGTCCTTCTGAACACCAAGAACCCACTTATCTGTAGAACGTACAGGGTGCATGGGTCTTTGACCGGCTTATTCCTCTTTTGAAGTGTGTAGTCATCATGTCCCTGGATTGTTTCCAACAAATAGGTCATCAATGCCGCTCTGACACTGGCTGCCCGGCCACAGAGCAAAGTTGCTCAGGATAACATGGATGTCTTCAAAGACCAGTGGGAGAAGCAGGTCCGAGTGTTGACAGAGGCCGTGGATGACATCACCTCAGTGGATGACTTCCTCTCTGTCTCAGGTAATCATCACAGACAGGTCCCTTACAAGGCAGCTGGAGGGGGGTAACTGAATGAGATAAGGAATGTCTCACAAATGTCATGGGTCTGTGTTCCAGGCGCACTCCTTAGATCTTTGAGCTTTTTTGATCATCTCTGCAAATGTGATTATAACACCCTCTTAAATGCTTCGGTGTTTATGTTATTTCAAGACACGGAGTCAAGGCATTAAAAGGGAATACATTATTTAAGGTGGCTTATTTTCCTTTTTAGTGTTTGGAGTTTATAAATCAGGATGGCCTTTGATGTATCTGAATCACTCATGTAAAAAAGGGCCAGGGAATATGGGATTCATTAATCTACACAGTTTATGTCTTAAAAATAGGTGATCAGTTACTCCAATTTGGCTAAGTTTTTTTTTTTTTTCCAACAAGTGAAGGTTTGCGATAACACAAACCTCTACACAGGTAGAGATATCAGCCACAGAACTTACCCCTTAGCAGGCACTTGGTAGCTGTCAAGGCTTTGAGCACTTGTCTATGAGGTTGTAGAAGGAAGTCAGTGAAAGAAAATAGAACTGCTCATCACTTGAAATTATAACTTTCTTCTTTGTAAATGAAGCCAGACTGGAGGATGCTAGTAGACATGAATAACTGTGGAGACAGTTTGACATTTAACAGGACTCATGGAGTCCGTTTCAAGATTGGTCTACCAACCAGCAAATGGACATTTTTCCAAATGCTTTTGACCTAACTTATTTGGCCCAGTTCACCTGAAAGAATCTCTGTGAGGAGGAGGTCACTGGAAACATCAGCCTTCTTTGTGAGGTGTTAAAAGAGCCAGCTGACCCTTGGAAATTCAAATTGGCCAGGTGTTGATTCTACACAGGTGTGTGGAACTCACACCTACTGACTCGGGCAGTACTAGCCCTGATGACCTGCTGGTTCTTGGCTGACTGAGGGCTGAGGGAGACATTGCATCACTGTTGGTGGGAACCAGGCAGACAGAACCTCTGACTGCAACAGTATGGAAGTGATTTCTGAGGGGGTGCTGTCATGTTTAGAAAATGTTTCTAGTTGCAGTCTTTTCTTTTCCTGAAGAAACATAATAAATTCCCACTGGGGCTTGTCTGAGAACCGCGTAGTCAAATCTGTAGATTTGATGGATAATCAAAAAGCCAGCTTTTCAGTGATGGGGGCAAGCCAAGGCAGATGGGAACATTGATGTAACATGCAGCCTGTGACTAGAATTTACCTTATTCTCTGCTGCTTGATTTAATTCTTATCAAAATGCTATAAAATAGGTACTAGTAATTCTAGGTTTTGTTTTAAGAAAACTAAGTCATTGAGAGGGTAGGGTGCCAGAGATGGTATGAAAATCCAGATCATCCTCTTTTCAGAAACTGTATAATTCTCAATATGTCAAGATAGAAAGGAAATTTCCTGTGGTCTTGCTGCTTTCATTTCAGCTTCCCTTTTCCACCTCTGGCATTCTCATTCCAATCTCTAATTCCTTTCAGAAACCTGTCTTGTTTTTTATTCCAAAGGTCTTTGTCTTTGATGACTTGTCAAAGCAACAATTCATTTAAATATCACCATATCTAGAGCTTAGCTGATAAAAGAACTCAATATGTTGTCATTTCCGCCTTTTTTTTTTTTTTTTTTTGAGATGGAGTTTCGCTCTTGTTGCCCAGGCTGGAGTGCAATGGCGCCATCTTGGCTCACAGCAACTTCCACCTCCTGGGTTCAAGCTGTTTTCCTGCCTCAGCCTCCAGAGTAGCTGGGATTACAGGCATGAGCCACTATGCCTGGCTAATTTTGTATTTGTGGTAGTAGAGACGGGGTTTCTCCATGTTGGTCAGGCTGGTCTCAAACTCCAGACCTCAGGTGATTCGCTCGCCTTGGCCTCCCAAAGTGCTGGGATTACAGGAGTGAGCCACCGCACCCGGCCCATTTCTACTTTTTCATTTTTATTTTTTGCTTAGTTGATAGCTGAGTCCTAATCTTGTAAAAGATACCTCCACAAAATGAATCTCTCATAAGGTATTTGGAAATTGCTTAGATAGGTATGTTGGTAATTTGGGTGATGGGGAATAGAAAGGTGGCCACTGATGCTAATCTTTATAGTATATGGTCAGTTTTTTTCCAGGATAACTATGGTGCTCCAAATAGGAGCCCTTTCCAACCAGCCTCAGATCACAGAGCCATCCTGACAGCCCCTGGAAATCTTCTGCATCCCCTTCTACCTTCAAATCAATAGGAAACACCTATACCTTGCCGTTTTCAGAGAGGAATCATTTCAGAACTTACAACTTTTCCAACGTATTCTTTAAATGCATGTATAAAAATTTCTGAGGGTGGGGACAAGCAAGGTGAGGCGGTCTTATCTCAGACTTTTTCAACAGGGCAAAGCTTTTCTTAATTTTCCTCCCCTGAGCCCTGCCTCTTTGCTCCCATTTCTCCTTGCCATTCCTTTGTGCATCTCATTATTACCAGCAACAAGAAAAGGCTTTGGCTTCTGCTGATAACACTGTGCAGTCCAACTCCAGTGGTACAAGTGCCATGGCATGCCATGGCAGGAAAATGAACAGGCGCTGTCAGAGAGCCAGCTTGGCAGGGCCTGCTGGAGCATGCCTTTGGAGTTGACAATCAGAGGCAGCAGGCACCTTTCCACAGACCGGGTTTGACAAATAATGATACAGCCCACTTTGTCCTGCTGGTAGCCTGTGGACACAGCCCAATAGCTAGGGAAACTACTTCTCATCTTCTCTCTGAGCTAGAGTCAAACATTTACATAAGTAAATTGCAAGTTTGGCCCAAGAGATATTTCGAAATGGCATTAATGATATTTTATGTATCAGTTTCTTCTTAGGGGAATATCTCTTTGGGCAGGAAACTCTATTTAAAAAAACAATAAAAACAGATCTTTGTTTTTAAAAGACTGTAGTTTTTTTTTTTTTTTTAATGCTTCCCTAGTTTCTGTATCTGATATTAAATTTGTCCATATGAAATGCAACAAGTTTGGGGAGCAATGGTGCTAGCTATTAACATTACAAGAGCAAAACCAATTTTCAGATGTGGCCTATGCAGATAAAAAAGTGAAATGACAGTGTTATAACAGTCAAACTTTTTCCCACTTTGGAAAACCTACAATTTTTAATAGTGTTTTAAAATAAGCATCTTGGCATTAATCATGTGACAGTTTAATTCTTGGATTTGGCTCACAAAGTAGTAGGAAGCTAAGATCTGAAAAAGCTATTAACTTGATCTCATAATGCCCAAGAGTTTTGGTTTTTAACTTTTCCTTATTTTTTTTTAACTCCACAGTCTTAAGTTTGTTTTCTTTTAAAAATTCACAGTGAACTTTATTGTTTTGAATCTATAGCCTTATGGTTACAATAGTCAAATAGTTTGGTCATCACTGATTTTTTTCCATAACAAAATTATATCATTTCTAAAATAGTAATGTTGCCAAATGTAAGGAAGTTTACAATAAAATATGTTGCAATCAAATGTTTCATGACACGTTTAAATACCACACTTTATATTAGAGTGTGCCACCCAAACATTGCAGTTTTTCGCAGCAATGGAATAATCTCTAGAATACTTTTGCCTTTTATTACTATTTTCATCTCTTTTCCTTTCTAGTTGCCACATTCCTCTCTCTTTACTTTATGAATTCTTTGTTTTCAAAATACCTCAGAATAAAAGTATATAATTGATCGCCCCTTCTCAATGGGCATGTTCATTCAGTGTCTCTCTTTTGATTGCCTGCTGCCTATAGGCCACTGTCAGGAATGCGAATATGAATGAAGAGTGTATTCTGCCTTTAAATAATTGACCGCCCTCCTTGATATATACTAGATTAGCCTGCTTACTAACTGTTAAGTCCTAGACCTGAAGGCACAGGGTATAGGGGTGGGGAAGTTATTACAGGGAGTTCAAAAATCCATATATACACCAAGTATGGTCTTCTGACCAAAAAGTTCATGTTCATGTCTATGTAAACAGGTATGGCTTTTTTCCAAACACAGGCAAACCTCGAATGTATTGCCAGTTCTGTTCCAACTACTGCAGTAAAATGTCAATTGCAATAAGGTGAATCGTGCAAATTTTTTTGGATTCCCAGTGCATATAATAAGTTATGTTTACAGTGCAGTGTAGTCCATTAACTGTGTAGTAGGATTATGTTTAAAAAGTATACACACCTTTATTTAGAAATACTTCATTTCTAAAAAATGCTAAAGATCATTCTGAGCCTTCAGCCAGCCATAATCTCTTTGATGGCAGGGGGGGTTTCCTTGATGTTGATCAGAGTGGTGGTTCCTGTGTGGTTCCTGAAGGCTGGCGTGGCTGTGGCAATTTCTTGAAGTAAGATAACAATGAAGTTTGCTGCATTGATTGACTATTCCTTTACAAAAGATTTATCTGTAGCATGTGATATGCTGTTTGACAGCACTTTATCCGCAGTAGAACTTCTTTCAAATTGGAGTCAATCCTCTCAAACTCTGCTTTATCCACTACATTTATATAATATTTTAAATCCTTTGTTGTCATTTCAACAATGTTCACACTATCATAGCTAGGGATAGATTACATCTCAAGAAGCCGCTTTGCTCATACATAAGAAGCAATTCCTCATCCATGAAGTTTGATCATGACCTTGCAGATTCAGTCACATCTTTAGGCTCCACTTCTAATTCTAGTTCTCTTGCTATTTCCACTAGATACGCACTTTCTTCCTCCACTGAAGTCTTGAACCCTTCAAAGTCGACTATGAGGGTTGGGATCAACTTTTTCCAAACTCCTGTTAATGTTAATATTTTGACTTTCTCCGGTGAATCAATCATGGATGTTCTTAGTGGCAAATAGGATAGCGAATTCTTTCCAGAAGGCCTTTAATTTACTTTGCCCAGATCCATCAGGAGAATCACTATCTATTGCAGCTATAGCCTTAAAAAATGAATTTTCTAAATAATAAGACTTGAAAGTCAAAATGACTCCTTGATACATCTGCTGCAGCATAGATGTGTTAGCAAGCAGGAAAGCACTATTAATCTCTGTGTATATCTCCATCAGAGCTCTTGGGTGACCAGGTGCATTTTCAATGAGCAATAACATTTTGAAAAGAATTATTTTTATTCTGAACAGTAGGTTTCAAGAGTGGACTTGAAATATTCAGTAAACCGTGCTATAAACAGATGTGCTGTCTTCAGTCTTTGTTGTTCCATTTATAGAGCACAGGCAGAGTAGATTTAGCATAATTCTTAGGGCCCTAGGATTTGCAAAGTGTTAAATGAGCATTGGGTTCAACCTAAAAATCAACTGTATTAGCTGCTGATAAGAGAGTCAGCCTGTCCTTTGAAGCCAGTCATTGACTTCTCTCCAGCTATGAAAGTTGTAAATAGCACCTTCTTCCAGTTGAAGGCTGTCTTGTCAACATTGAAAACTTGTTGTTTGCCCCCTTAATCAATGATCTTAGCTAGATCTTTAGGATAACTTGCCACAGGTTCTGTCTACATCAGCACTTGCACTTTTATGTTATGGAGATGAATTCTTTCTTAAACATCATGAACCAACCTCTACTAGCTTCCAGCTTTGCTTCTGCAGCTTCCTTACCTCTCTCATCCTTCACATAATTAAAGAGCATTGGGGTCTTGGTCAAGATTGGGCTTTGGCTTAAAGGAATGCTGTGGCTGATATGATCTTCTATTTAGACCACTCAGACTTTCTCCATATTAGCAATAAGGCTGCTTCATTTTTTTATCTGGGTGTTCATTGGAGTAGCACTTTTAATTTCTTTCAAGAACTTTTTCTTGTACTTACAAGTTGGCTGTTTGGCCTCTCTTGACTTGTGACATGTCTTCCTCACTAAGCTTAATCATTTCTAGCTTTTGATTTCAAGTGAGAAATGTGTGACCCTTCCTTTCACTTGAATACTTAAAGGTCATTGTAGGGTTGTTAATAGACCTAATTTTAATATTGTTGTGTCTCAGGGAATAAGAAGCTTGAGAAGAGGGAGAGAGATGGCAAACGGCCATCTTGGTGGAGCAGGCAGAACACGCCCGACATTTATTGTTTGCCTTCTTATGTGGACATGGTTCCTGATGCCCCAAAACAATTGCAATAGTGACAAAGATCACTGATCACAGATCATCAAAACAATAATGAAAAAATGTGAAATATTGCAACAATTGCAAAACTGTGACACAGAGACAGGAAATGAGCACACGCTGTTGGAACAATGGTACCAACAGACTTGCTTGAGGCAGAGTTGCAACAAACCTTCAATTTCTATTTGGGGAAGGAAAAAAACCAAAAAAAACCACCAATCCGTGATACACAATAAAACAAGACATGCCTGTAGATTGTTTTTAATAAAATACAAATCTATTTGAAAACATTCTGAACCGTAGTAGCTTTTACATGTCTACCATCCATCAATATAACTACTATCATGAAGAAACTGTGACTCATTTTTTCATAAAAAGGGACCTGAATTGGAGAAGGTTGAAAAACACTGAGTAAACTGTAATTATATGTTGCTTAACGACAGGCATACGTTCTGGGAAATGCATCGTTGGGCAATTTCATCATTGTGTGAACATCATATACTGTATTTACACACCTAGATGGTATTGCTTACTGCATACCTACACTATATGGTATAACCTATTACTTTTAGGCTACAAACTTGTACAGCATGTTACTGTACTGAATACTGTAAGCAATTTGAATACAATAGTAAGTTTTGTGTATCTAAACATGTATAAATATTTTAAAAGTATGGTAAAAATATGACATAATCTTATGGGACTGCCTTCAAGTATGTGGTCTGTTATTGACTGAAATGATTTATGTTGCATAACTATATCTTAAAATTTTAAAAATTTATTTATAAAAATCAGTCAATTAGGCCGGGCCTGGTGGCTCATGCCTGTAATCCCAGCACTTTGGGAGACGAGGCAGGCCGATCATTTGAGGTCAGGAGTTCAAGAGCAGCCTGACCAACATGGTGAAATATTGTCTCTACTAAAAAGACAAAAAAAAAAATCCAGGTGTGATGGTGCATGCCTGTAATCCCATCTACTTGGGAGGCTGAGGCAGGAGAATCTTTTGAACTTGGCAGACTGAGGTTGTAGTGAGCTGGGATCACGTCACTGCACTCCAGCCTGGGCGACAGAGGGAGACTCCGTCTCAAAAAAATAAAATAAAATAAAATTAGTCAATTAGTAAATTATAAAACTAATACTTTGTTTGTACAACATTATTAACCTGACTATGTAACAAATTTGTTGATGATTTGAGTAATTAATAGCAATGTTTTTGTTATGGATTTCTATCCTGTGCTGGTTTATTTTAAATAGGTATAATAATACCTATAAAAACATATTTCTTGCCTCTTAAATTAGTTGCATATTTCTACTTTTGGATAGTCCTATTAAAAAATGTGTTTTCATTTTAACATATTGGGTCATGAATAGGTTTCTTAGAATTTAAAAACAAACTTATTAACTCCAGAAAGATTAGTATCTAATATAATCAACAGACATCTCACTATTTTTTACTCAACCCCAAAGTACCATTTCTAAACTCTGCACCGAAACTTTGTCCATTCTTATATTACTGTTATTCAAAGAAAATAGCAGCTGGATGTGTGATTTTGACACAAATCCTTTTCTAGTTACTTACTCTCAAGGGCCAGGACATATTTTAATTGTCTTAAGAAATTCCACAGGACAGGAAGAGAAGCTGCTTTTAATCAAAGTTTTACATTTAGAATTCTCTATCAATATTCATTGGAGTAAACATTTCTCTCAGATGTCCTTTTAGGTATATACTGTTCACATGTTTAATCATGTTTTCATTAAAATGTCATGTCTCAAGAAAATGTCATGATTTGGGAAGTACTATTTTTTGTGAGTTTTAGAAATCGAAATACTAAAATTTAAACATTTCATTATCTTTCTATTCTAATTTATAGTTGAAATTAAAGAACTGGAGAATGTAGAAATCAGCAGTTTATAATGGTTTGAGTGAAGAAATCACACTGTATGCAGTCAAAATGGATGTTCTTTATGAAAAGTCAGTTATAACTTACAATTTTCTATCCTGTGTCCTAAAAATATAAATTTTCTTTCTAATTGCTTAGTTTAGTGAAAATAGGGGAGATCGGTAGTGGAGACTAGGATTTGCTAGATACTCTCCTTTCTTTCCTTCTTTAGGAAATTTAAAATCAGAACTAGCCCTAAAAGCTTCTTAAAGAGGTAATATTTTATTTTAACTATTTATGAACTGTTGGTTGGATTTGGCAGTTATAATTTTAAAATATTGACAGGTTACTTGAGACTTTAAAGATATATTTATCAACAGCACATATTTTTTATGTGTTCATGTCTTGGAAAATACCATAAACTGTGTTGCTTATAATCAATAGGAATTTATGTCTCATGGTTCTGGAGGCTGGGAAGTCCAAGACAAAGGACTCTGCTTTCTCATAGTCTTCTCACTGGAACCTTGCATGGTAGAAAGAGGGAGGGATCTCTGAGGTCTGTTTTATAAGGACACTGATTCCATTCCTTAAGATTCTGTCCTCATAACACAATCACCTCCCAAAATCTGCACCTCTTAATACTACCCCTTTGGGAGTTAGAATTTTAACATATGAATTTTAAGGGAATACAAACATGCAGTTTATTAGTTTGTGTGTGTGCATGTATGTGTGTGTCCAGCTTATTTACAAAGAGCACTAAACTTTTTGAACATTTCCTTAGAATTCTGCTTCTAAAGAATGCACAAGGAATAGAATTACAGATCTCACACTGGACATGAAAAATACAAAATTACACACTTATTAAAACTGCAAGGGAATAAATAATGTGTTTTCTCTATGCCGTTAGAGTGAAGCCTCCCCTCCTGCCTGCTTGATTTCTACTTTGGGCAATCATATGAAAGTTATGCAGAACTTGACTATAATCTGAGGGAACCAGCCACAAGACTGGATTGTATTTTAATTGTGGGAAACTGATCATCTTCACCTAATCAGTTTTGCCATTGCATATACCATGTGCATGACATAATTTTAAATGACCAACTGCGTGATATTTATTTTTCCTCAAATGTTTTCATAATGAAAACATGATTAAACAAACATGTGCCCAAAGCTTTGACTCTGGTTTTATTTGTGGACATTTATACTTGGTCAGATTGACTTCATGTTGGCTGCTCCAACTTCTAAAAGGCCCTGTCCTGTGTAAGTATCAAACTTCGAAACAAAGGAAGGGATATTCTTTAAGTCAGTGGTCCTCAGAATGTTGTCTTCAAACCAGTGGCATTAGCATCACCTGGGAACTTGATAGAAACTCAATTTCTTGGGCTCTACCCCAGACTTACTGAATTGGAAACTCTAGGAGTGGCACCTAGCAATCTATGTGATGCTACCAGCCCTCTGGCTGATGCTCAGGTTTGAGAACCACTATTGTAATTATAAACTATGTCCTTTACATGCAATTTTAGTATTATTAGGCGTGCATTGAGATGTGTCCAAGGCAAGGGCTCATGAGAGTTGAATCAATTTTAATTGGTTAAGTTCTGAGTTACGTAAAGTCATCTAAATGTGTATGTGTCCTCTCCACAGAAAATCACATCTTGGAGGATGTGAACAAGTGTGTGATAGCCCTCCAAGAGGGTGATGTGGACACTCTGGACCGGACTGCAGGGGCCATCAGGGGCCGGGCAGCTCGAGTCATACATATCATCAATGCTGAGATGGAGAACTATGAAGCTGGAGTTTATACTGAGAAGGTGCTGGAAGCTACAAAATTGCTTTCTGAAACAGGTAAGCATGGGTATTAGGTCTGGCCAAAATGTTAACGCCTTGATTAGTTTCTATAACTGAATAAATCTGTTTCATTGATTTCTGTAGGCCTTTATGCTTCTAAATTGCACAAAATCATGGAATGGGTGGAGTACTTGAGTGTTCTGTTTGTTTTTTGCGTTTGAATTTGAATAATATTAGGAGAATGACAGTTTTACTGCTTTGCATGCATATAATTCTTTATACTTTTCATATAGATCATTTGATTCTCCCAAACAATAAGATTTTTCTGCTTACTTAATTATCTCCAATTATGAATGAGATAATTTTATGATTTGAGAAAATTATGGTTTGAATTGGTTAAGAGACTGGAATGAGGTCACAAGGTTAGAAAATAGTGCAGATGTGATAAGAACTTGGAATCTGTAATTTAACCTTTTCTTCATTTATTGCTTGAGAGGATAGGACCTTAAGGAAGAACTCTGAACAGCCAGTGGAAAGCGTAAAGGTTCTAGATAGTGAGTGAATATGATGTGCTGAAAGAAAGGTGGTGGCTGCTGACAAAGAGTTAGGCTTTCAGCATATTCCCTTTCTTTCTAGGAAAGCTTTACATGCCCTTCTTCAGGTACATGTGGCTGCTCACAGGACTCACTGCTGTGGTAAGACATGGTTACTTATGGAAGCTTGTCAGAGCTTGCAGATGCATTGGGGTAAAAAAAAAAATGCTTCCACTGAATTAGAACAATCTACAACTCTGGAGAATATATAAGACTGGCCTGTTTTTAGTAGTTCTCTCCTCTTGATCAATGTCTTTTTGCTTCCTCAGGCCTTGTATATTTGTATATATGAGATGAGATATATAGTTCAAGGAATGAGAGGAAACTAGGGAATAGAAAAAGAGAATGTAAGTCCACATTGGATAAGGTTGTTAATGAATAATGAATTGGTGCATATATATGCACAGAAGGGCCTCTCCCCTCAAACCCTAAGGGGGATCTTCATGGGTTTGCCTATGAGCTTTGGATGCCACTAGGCATTTTTAAAATAGCCATCTCTGAAAGGTCAGATATAGCCGTGTTCCAAGTTCTGCATGATGAGATACGTTGGTAGAAATATGTTGCTTTTTATGGGGAAAAGATTATTTACAAAGAGTTCTGTAGGTATTTGTTAGCCTGGAATAGCAAGTAAAACACAATACATAAACACAGGTATTGGTCATTCTCTTTGAAATATAAGCAGAAACAGAATAGTGTGGTATCATGTTATAAAGAGCACATCTAGAGATTGTTGCCCTTGGAACATCCTTACAGACTTAGAATGAGAAATAATAACAAAAATAATGACAAGATATAACTGCATTTGAATTAGCTGAGAGTCAGCACTGCTTTCTTTCACATAAGCTTGCCCTTTACATTCAGCTGAGCAACACAAAGCAAGCCATACAATATTTCTTTCCTCACTTGGAAGAGTTATAAAAAGGTATTTTTTTTTCTAATTCTCCAAATTAAGGACTTTTTCATTAGTAACCTTTAGGGAGACCATCTTACATTTCTGTGGCTTTCAGTTCCTAGCCCATCAGCTCTATTCTTGTACAAAGTCTCAGTTTCATGTGAGATATCTGACAGAGTAACACTCCCTTGGGTCTGTCACTAGATAAATAATACCAGAGAAGTGTTGAAGACCTAGAGACAGGACTCAGTTCCTGCCCACTCATGACTGGTGGGAAGGACACTGGTGGCAGATGAAAGATACAGAGCATATTGCCAATTTTCATGTGACTTTCTACCCACAGATAACTCAGGCACTGTTCAAATGACATTTTAGAACTTTTTCTTATTGTATCTTGGACGGCTTTGACAACAGGAGTGCTGCTTACTAGGTCAAAATCTAAAGGCAAGGACAATTGCTTAGTTGATTGTAATATTTTAACATAATTTTCACCCAAAGTCTTGATATGTAAATAATGTTCTGGTTGATTTTTCTACTTTTAAAAAAAACAAATAGTCGTTCATCCTGGATTGTTGTTGCTAATCAAGATTTTTGCTCTTACTTGTTCTGAGTTTTTACAATTTTTATCCTAGCTTGCAATGATTGAGCACTCTGGGGGCTTAACTAAAGGCACCTTTCTTATTTTGATGCCCATTCCTAATTGAATACGGTAGATGAGCAGGACATTTAAATTCTACTTTTCAGGATCAATTGAAGTTAACTAGGAAAGTAACCAGGCAGAGACTGAAACAGACAGCTTATATATAACTTTAATTGAAAATATAGGAATAAGTGGCAAGGAAAAGTGGGTGTCAGTGGACTAAGAGCTAGAATACAAAGGTATACAATTTCTTTGGTATTTGTCCCCAATTGTTCTTCTCTTTCTGAAACAGGAATAATGTTATTATTTTGTGAATAACTAGGTTGCCGAAGAAGTGACAGAAAAAAACTTCAGCTGTTAACTCACTGATTGCTAATGAGAATTGCTGGGGAATGTGCTTGCATAGAGTAGACACATGGAGTTTGAGGATGACCACAGGATCAGTTCTGTAATTATGGTTGTACAAAGTTTTGTTGGGGGGTGTGTGTGTGTGTGTCTAAAGTGATTTACTTCTAATGTCATTGTGTGTCTGTGCTAAGGAGACATAAGATATATGTCCTCAAAATAGAAACCCTGTGCATGTCCCTGATGCCAAATTATCTCCCTTTTGCTTAGTTTTGTTTCTGACTTAAACAATTTTAGAGCCACGTTGAATTGGCCACTTTTCTATATGAATCTATCAGATTTTGTCATGAGAGTACATTGTAGGGTGAAAGAGGGTGGCAGTGGGAAAAAAGGGAAAAATGCCAAGAGGAAAGATAAGGGGAAAGAAGACAAAATGTCATGATTTTTGTTGTTGTTGTTGTTGCCACACCTACTAGGTTCCCTCACTGAGTGACTGGAAAATTGAGAGATACCCAAAGAGTGATAACACATCTGTGGTTTATTTTCCATGAATTATTTTCTTTCCTTAGTAAAGACAGTGCTTTGCTTAAGAGTGCTTCTTGTCTTGATATGAATGCTGAGTTAAATTTAAGAAAATTTTGTAGATTATTAGTATGCTAAGAATTATAGGGTAGCATTATGTACAAATTTACCTGTTCATTTTCTATAAAACAATCTAGGCTGATGAAAACACAATAAATTGGATCTACAGCAGACCCATTAAATACTTACATGGCATATTTGATAGGCTCTTCAGTAAAAACTGAATTATAACAAATTGCCAACAGCTTGGCAGTAAGTACACGCTTGACCAGACCCATCTTCATAGATCTCGTTTACAAAGTCGGGTTGCTGCAGGAGGCTGAGAAGGGGTGAAAGCACATTCAGTGATATCATATTTAGATATGCATACAGTAGCTCATTCTTCACTGAATGGATTATATTGAAATGTCATTTTTGTAAATTTGATAGCTGACTCAAGTTTGTGGCCATGTGAGCATGACTAGGTTAAAAGATCTGTGAGATTCTGCCAGACATTTTTTCTTCAGAGGAAACAATAGACCAAAAAAAAAAAACAAAAAAAAGAAAAAAGCATATTTTGAAAAGGGTTCTATGTTATGGAGCACTCTGTATGCAGAGATTAAAATTCCATTATTTTGGAAAATACGTGGGCCAAGCAGATGGTATAATTTTTACTTCCATGCTCTATAACCTAAAGTTTTATACAAATGGGAAGGTTTTCCTTTTTACAACATTTCTATATATTTTTGCTTAGAAAGTATAAAAGGACCAGCAAATAGAAAGCATCCAAGCTGGAAATCTTATTGAGAGGGTACATTTGGGCCAGGACAACGCAGTAGAATGAATCCAAGGTTAGGATTCAGAAGAACTAAGTTACTTGACTGCTACCAACTAACTGTGACCTTAAACAAATCAGTTAGTGCCTCTGGGACTCGTTAATTTCCTGTATTGCCCAATGTTTTGTCATTCAAGAATGGGTCGGTATTAATTGTGTAATATATGCATCACTGTTTCTGGCTTCCTGGTGACTGCACTTGGCATAAGTAATTATTGCCCATGAGTCCCCTGTATAAACCCTCTGCACCATCTGGACGAGGGCCTTCATTATTCTCCAGGCAAAACATATCCATGCTGCTCCCTCTGTCTTCCCTGCAAGGTTCTTCATCTCCTCCTCCTCCTGCTTTACATCTGTTTATTGAGATTCTCCTTTAAAATATAGCTCTAGTCTCAGTTGGAGACCACAGAAAACTATTAGTCTTTTGACATTTAGTATGGTATGTCCTCTTCAGTGTAAATGACTGTGCTTACAACAGGATTGTCTGTTTTTAGAGGCAAGTGTTTCTATAGGTACCCACAGCCTAGAATGGTGTTTTCAGTAACACATTTAATACGTATGTATTGATTAAATGAATACCAAAAATGAGAACATTACACTTTTTTCTTTTTTTTCTGTAGAAAATTTGTCTACCAGCAGCCTCAGGTTTGCAGCTCAAGATCAATTTCTGTGTATCAATGGGAAATCATCTGATTGGCCTTTTGGCCTATGCTTCCTTCGGTTGGACTGATTTCTGTTGCTAGTGGAATAGAGTTTTATGATTGGACAGGTCTGAGTGACCTGCCTATCTCTCTGGCTGGAATATGGGGGGCTGGAGTATGAGACTGATGTCAGAAGAAGGTGGTAGGGGCAGCTTATTGGGAAGACAAACTATTAAGTATTAGAGATAGGAAGGACTATCCAGAGTCTAAGTTACTTCGGCATGACTAATTTTAAGTCGGAAGTGTAGGATGAGAAAGAAGCCTCATCCAGTAAAGAGCCCTTAAATAGATAACGTATAATTTGTCTCAATGTCTTTTTTATATGACTAAAACCTATATACTCTAAGTATTGTAGAAATCTGATAAGTTTTTGAAGATCTATATAATTTTTCCTAAAAGCAAATGCAAGGTTTGGGGCTCAGAGAACAAACGTTACTTTGCACAGTAAGCATGTCAGTTTCCCATGTTCCATTCCCGCTCTTGGAGCAATGTGATGAGGGCAGATGGATTCTGCACATACGGTGGAGGTCTGTGCTACAGGTGGGGAACCACACAATTATGAATCTAGGAGCTGATTTAGAAATTGGTGCTCCTCCTGAGGGCAGGAAAGAAACACTTCCTCTCTTTTTTTTTTTTTTTTTGAGATGAAGTTTTGCTCTTGTTGCCCAGGCCTGGAGTGCAATGGCACAGTCTCGGCTCACTGCAACCTCTGCCTCCCGGGTTCAAGTGATTTTATTGCCTCAGCTTCCCAAGTAGCTGTGATTACAGGGAGTCGCCACCACGCCTGGCTAATTTTTTTTTTTTTTTTTTTTTTGTATTTTCAGTAGAGACAGGGTTTCACCGTGTTGGCCAGGCTGATCTCAAACCCCTGACCTCAGGTGATCTGCCTACCTCGGCCTCTCAAAGTGCTGGGATTACAGGCGTGAACCACCGCGCCCAGCCACGTTTTCTCTTTTATGTAAACAAATTCTGTCCAGGGGGTACCCAAGTGGTTAAAAACTTTTGGAATATAAATGCATAGTTCCTAGTTTTATCCCTCTTTTGAAATGTAAACATATCTCTGGAGAAGCTAAGCCTATAAATCTCTCTCCAGGTTATTTCACTATCTTAGGACTGTTGACCTTTGAACCAGGTTACCAGTATTTTTGTTCGGAAAGGGTTGACCATGCAGAAACATGAAAATATTTTCTATACACTGGTGTGTTTGTAAATGATGTGTTCTCCACAATTCAGACATGTTGAGCTCTCTCAGTGTAAGAGGCTGAAGAACCACCTCAGAAAATATGACCATAACCAGGTAGCTTACAATATAGAAATGTAAATGATTCCTCATCAAAAGAAAAGTTGCTTGACCTCTCTCATAAGATAAATGCAAATTAAAAACTATGCCGAGAAACCATTACCCATCGGAATGCCAAAGATCCAAAAGTTGTATAATGTACTCTGTTGTCAAGGATGAGGAAAAGTCGTCTCATATTTTGCTTGTAGGTGTGCAAAATGGAGGAAATTTGACATCTTCTATCAAAAGAACATATTTAAAATTTGGAAAGCAATCTCACTTTTAAAAATCTGTTCTTCAGATGTACTGGCAAAAAATATAAAAACATATGCACAAGGTTATTTATTATAAGATTGTAGGCTAGAAACAACACAAATATCTAGCTTTTAGGGCACTGGTTGAATAAATTATGGTCTAATCACACAGTGGAGTATTATGCAGCTATAAAACAGAATGGGGAATAACTATACAATCTCTGACTATATTTTTAGGTTAAAAAATGAGGTGAAAAAAGTATGTATAACATGTTCCATTTATTTTCAAAAGTAAATTATATAACACAGGAAGAGAAAGTAAGATACAAAATTTTATTCTAACAATAAAACCCTTAACGTGAAGATGGAGATGGGGTAGGGTAAACATAGGAAGATTCACAATTGCATGTGTGTATAGGCCATAAATTTGGGGTGACACAGCAGAACAAACAGCACTTCTCTAGTGCCTGTTTGTCAAAGTACAACCAAAAAAAAAAACACGAATCTGCAGTTGTTCATGGATTCAGAATCCTGGGAACTGGAGAGTACATGTGCTTCTTTGTCACTTCAAGGACATCAGAAACCAGCATCTGTGGTAATGGCAGTGTAGTAAATTAGGGGCCTACATATTGTGTCTAGCGGAGTCAGTGCTGGTGTCCGCTGGAATTGGTGGCCTGGATGCTCTAATTGTGCACAACTGAGGCTGTAGTAATGTCCCGTCACCCAGATTCTCTGATGGAGGGGAAACTGCCACATCAGTGATAGGTGTTTGAATCAGAGGAAGAATATGCTAACAGCCACTCATTTGGAAGCACATGTGGTACATCCTTGGAGTATTCCAGAAATAGTTTTGGTAAAGAAAAAATGGGAAGCTTTGCATGTAGCCGGAGGGTCTGAAATAACAAGTGAACAAAAGAACGAAACAAGTACTGTATATGGCCAGAGTAGCCTCCAAATGACCTCCTTGCCAAATTTTAAATTTGGTTTGTAGAGACAGGTCTTGCTATACTGGCCAGACTGGTCTCCAACTCCTAGCCTCATGTGATTCTTCCACCTCAGTCTCCCAAAATGCTGGGATTACAGGCATGAGGCCATCCCACTTGGCTCCTGGTTTGCCTTTCTATATTTTACCTTTCCTCTAATTCTACCTGATTTCTTCCTTGTCAGTGAAGTCGCCTTTCTAACCAGACCAGACAAGCCCACTCTTCTGTGTACCTGTTACTCTTATTATCTGTGTTACTCATTTGGAACCTACCATATACTGCCCAATATTTCATACTCTTGTTACCCACTTTTCTACTTATGTTTATATCTGTCCTAATGTTTATATCTGTCCTCTGTCCATCTTAGTACCTGAGGCATGTGTGTATGTATTGACTTTTTGCATGTTTTTGTTAAATTTTAACCTCTTAAGATCTGAGTCTACCTCTCCATTACCTGCAGCTTTAATTAAGAGTTGAAACTCAAAGATGTTATTAATATAAATGAGTAACATAATGACACAGTTACCTTATTCTGGGGGATTAAACCCTCCTTAAATTGCATACTTAATGAACAAGATAAGAATCTTTTAAGTTATGTGCAATAAATTTTTAGCAAGTACTTTATTACATCTTAATGCAATCTAAGTATTTAAACATCACAGATGCCAAATTAGACTGTATTTATTAAGCTAGGTTTTGACAAACACTAAGCTAAATAAGGCATCATGCTCATGCTCGATACTTTATTCGTTCCTTAAGTTTCAGAATTAAATGTGCCATCCTTTTAAGTTATAAACCATTTGTGATTATTTTTGAAATGCTTATTTTAAAATAGAAGAAAACTTTCCAAGCAAGCATTTTCTTTCCTCAGGAAAAGGAATTTGTGTCTAGACAAGAGCAGATGGATGCTCCCTGATTCTTTTAGGGTAGTTGTCGTGAATGGAATTTAGAGTTTTTTTTTTTTTTTTACCCCCTTCTTCTAGGCAGTCCTTTTTCATCTTTTATCAGACAGTTCAGCTCATGGGTTATGTATTGCCTTCTGGAACTTAAATTTGATTTATGTTTGAAATATACATTTATAATTTTCCCAACATGAATTTATGGAAATGGCAGCCTTTAGAAACTCCCACAAAGGTGGGATGATTGACTGTGATGAAAGAAAGTCCAAGAATGTATGCAGGAAGAATTGGGACTGGCCAAGATGATGATAGTTGTCTGGAGAGGTAGAAACAGCTGACAAATAGCAGCGAATAGGGAGCAGATTAAGCCAGGGTACTGTTGTTCTTGCTCCTGGATTCCAATTTTCAACTTCTAACCTGATGTCTCAAGACAGAAGGGAAGCTAGTATATCATTGGTCAAGGCAGAGGAAGATTGAAATTTAGAGAAAGTATGTAAGGTTTATTTCTACATTGCCTCTGCCACATTTTAAAAAAGCATTTGAAGACACTTAAGATTTAAATTCAATCAAGTGATGTAAATTAAATAATTAAAGTAGTGTAAATATGAGATAGAAGGGAAATAGTTTCAAGAGAATATTGGATGAAACTGGGTGGCTGATTAGAAACTGTTTCAACTGGGCTAGGCAAGCTGAGTTTGAATTGTTTTGTTTTTATTTTTTGGAAGTTACTACTTTGTTGGTAAAGCCTTTCAAAAACTTTCTTTCCTCATGGATCTGGGGAGGTCATAATGGAACACAGTGTTTAACACTGGCCTTCTTGGCAAGCAAGATAAAAAGCAAAGTTCTAGGAGCAAGTTTATCAAATCTTGTCCTGAGGGCAGATTTCACAGGAAATTCCTTATTAAAAATGCAACACTGTCACCAGGATGATACGGGGCTGCTGAGGGGAGAGAAGGGCATAGAACTGGGGAAGCTCAGTTTGCAAAACAAATTGTACCAACTTCCCAGTTTTCAGATTCACCACTAATTGGTGTGCTGTGTCCCATTATGCTCACCTTTTTTTTTTTTCCATGGTGAATCGTATGGTTGTACCTCCAAGTTCTTTCCAAAAGAGACTAGGTGATTTTGCCTGGTAGAAACAAACAGTGTGCGCATGGGTAAATGCAGACAGTCATGGTGCGAAGACAGCCCCAAGAAGCATTTACTGTGGCTCTTTCCTGTGCTAGGCAGTGTGGTAATCATCTGACATGCATCCTACTTGTTTGTAAGTGCCTCCAAGGCATTACGTATTTGTGTTATTTACCACTCGATTCCCCGGTGCCTAGAGTACTGCTTAGATTTGCATATAAAATTTAGTAATAAACTTGTTGAATGTATTTCTGATCTTTATGTAAACCCTGAAGGGCAATGATCATTATTTCTGTTTTATACTGAGTAAACTGAGGCTTAAATTAGTTTAATAACGTGTAAAATTAAATATCAAGATTCATTTACACATTTTTCTGGAACCAATAAATATACTTGAAATGTAGATCAAGCATCGTTGTTACAATTAAACAGAAATTTTCATGTGTCCTGCTAGCTATTTTTTTAATCAATATTTTTACTTAGGGCATAGCTATTTTTACTGATAGTTTTACTTATGGCATAGCATACTACATTAGTTATATATTTCTGTGTAACAAATTACCCCCAAATTTAACTTGCCACGTGGGCTTTTCTTTAGAGCAGCTTACAACATGGCAACTGTCTTCTATCAGAGTTAAGTAACCAAGTTAGTAAGAAAACAGAAGCCAGCATCATTTTTCATTTCATAAGTGGCATCCCATCTTTTTTTGCCATATTCTGTTGGTTAGAAGTGAGTTACTAGTTCCAGCTCACATTCAAGGTTGAGGGGATTACACAAAGGCATGAATATCAGGAGAAGAGGAATCACTGGGGGCCCTCTCAGAGGCATCTATCACACATGCATATTTGCAGATACATGAGGATAGGAGAGACCATAAAGGTAATGAATGGCATAACTGGATAAAACAGTCCTAGGGTATGTGGACAAATCCCACAACATGGACTTAATAGGGACATATTCAAATGCTGGTATAATAGCCCTATTACCTTGTGCAGTGGCATTTAGAGCACAAAAGATCCACTGAGGCAAAGTGAAGCCATGCAGTATGTGGACAGGAGGGGGACAGAGGAATAACAGAGCTAGATCGTGGAGAAGGAAGGGCCTAGATTCATTCAAGGTGATTGGAGAAGTGGGTTGGAGTCAAAGAGAACAGATAAGAGTTGGGGAATGGTACATAGACAAAGCTGGTACATAATTCAAAGATCAGTGCGCATGCCAAAGGGAATAAGAAACTAATGGCATCATCAGGAAAAGTTCTATTTGACTTAGGTTTAGAGATTCAAACATTAATTGAAGAAGCTCTTTAGCCTGTGGTGTCAGAAGTCATAACCAAGATTCGAGTGCATGTGTGTAAAATTAGGGGTGGAAGTGAAAGCTCTGAACAGTGTATGAACCCTTAGCCAAGGGCTTTAATGAGATTCCGGCCACCCTTGTACCTCCTAGGGAAGGCACACACCTATAAATACACATAGAAATAAAATAGTCACTATTTGTGAAGTAGACATATAGATCCATTTGCCTAGTAGGTATTGCTCCCACCCAAACATCTCTAAAAAGATTCTGAGCTGAGGATTTTTAAAGTCCCCCGTGGAGGGGTGAATTGGGGGAATACTTAAAGACCTTCTATTAACTTAATTTATGATCATGACATTCGTTACTAAAATCACTAATATAAAATGGTGGCCAGCTTCTATGATTTGTCCTCTGTTCTTAAGTGGAACTAAAGGGAGAGATGTGTTACGGCTTCAGTTTGGGGTAGTTTCTACTTCTACACTGACTGTGAATTGGAACTTCAGACTCGGTCTTCTTTTTTTTATTATTTTATTTTATTATTATTATACTTTAAGTTTTAGGGTTCATGTGCACAATGTGCAGGTTAGTTACATATGTATACATGTGCCATGCTGGTGTGCTGCACCCATTAACTCGTCATTCAACTGATTATGCTTCATGGATGTGTGGAATCGTCAAGGCACACCCAGTGCCTTATAAATGCCAGTCAGAGTCCCCTTTGGGCAACTTTAGGGCTCTGGTAGTTTATATCACAGTCTCTTTTACCCTTTTTTTCCCTCTCTTCTGTCATCTAATTAGGGGCCACCTGAATAATCCCTTAGCAGTGTCTGACAGGAACCATTGTTGGGAAAGAATACTTTACCTGTAGAAATAACATCAAACACCACTTACCTGGTATAGGGGACACTGGAATGGCCCCACAGTAATCCTCCAAATTAATATTTTCTGGCTCCAATTACTCTGATCTTTCCCTAATCTTTACCGAATTCCAACTGTTACAGTAGAGGCTCAGTGACTGTCTGTGATGGGGGGAGGATATTGTACTAATTCCTGCACTGGAATTAGCTGCAATTCCATCCCTGTTGTGATATTTTATTTTATTTTTAGATTCCTTTCAATGCTCTTTTTTTTTTATTTTGTGTTAACAGTTACTAAACTGTTTATCTCTCTCGAACAGGGGCTTTGTCTATTTTCTTTTCTCTATGCTCCATAATAAAATTTGTGCAAGAAACACACTCAGAGTGTGTTGGATGACTGCATCACCACAGTTGGGTGACCCCTGTGCATGCAGATGTGCTTGACTGGCCTTGGTGAACTAGTTGAAAATAGGATTATGAATCTTTCTTTCTCAATGGTGATGCTCCTTCTGAAGAAGCAGAGTCCTGAAAGAATCCTGAGCTCAGGTTTCTGAAAGGTCCCTACAGACCAAACCCAGAATGCCCACTAATCACTTGTTAAATGATTCATGATACTCTTTAATAAAATTACTGAACCAATGCTAAATGATGGGCAGAAAAAGAGAGACTTGGTATGTGAAATGTGACGCTACTCATTTTGTCCCTGAAATACTGTATGACAAAGGAGTTCTTCATCTTAATTTTCCCCATTTATTCCTGTCCTACTCTTTTACTTCTTTTCCTTCTCTACCCAGCTGGATAGATTGTCTGTGCTAGAAGCAGGACAAGGGTTTAAATGCGAAGAATGAAGCAGAGATGGTCTCCGCCGGAAGGCGACTCATGTGTGAAACAGCTGACATACGGAAATACCAATGAACTAGCCTAATACAGTATACCGAGTGCTGTAATGGTGTGTGTGTGTGTGTGTGTGTGTGTGTGTGTGTGTGAGATTAGGTTGCTATAAAATTACAGAGAATTGTAGAGAACTGTCTACTATGGATTCTGAGGATTAAAGAAAGCTTCACAATGGCAATTAGTTCTACACTGGAGATTGAAGATTGAGGAGGAGTTCACCTGGGCCAATGACAAGTATGTACATTTCAGTATGAGAGAATAAATCATTCATGGATATGTTGCTATGGGTCCATTTCATATTTGGAGATATTGAAGTAATTCTGTCTAATTGGAACGTTTGAGAATATGTGGTAATGAGGGGTGAGACAGAAAGACACAAGAACCATATAGGCAGATAACAGATGCTTTTTGTGTTTGTTTCTTGATAAAGAGGTTTTATAGTTCTCTCTGTAGTATAGGGAATCATTGGAATGCTTAAAGCAGGGGCAAGGACCTTTTATATACCTGAGGGTAGCGAGGTTACCTGGCTGTTCATCTCCACTACCTTTGGTTGACCTTGGATTTTGCCCTTTGGGTTGTCAGCAGTCCTAGTTGAATATTTAACACAACTTCTCATTCATTTAACTGACTCACACTGTGTTCTGAAACTTCACCCCTGACGTGTCTCAGGAGAATTTATTCCAGAATTTTCTCACCTCTGGTTTAGGATCTCGATCAACACTAGAATGATGCGACGTTGATTTTTATATGCATACTTAACTCTGATTTCATTACTCCTAGAATGTCATCGTTTTGTGGCCTAGTGTGTGCGCTGCATACAGAAATATAGCTAGAATTTGAAAGTTTATCTCTGAATTTGATCACCCTTTCAAACAAAAGCTATTAAGAACAAATCAGCATTTCTGATAAATAACTGTAAAGTGGAGCCTACAGTTTTTGGATGTAATTCAGAAAGCAGAAAGAAGCTTCTATTTATATTCTTATATTAAAAACTGTTAATACACAATGTGTGCATCACAAAGGCAATGCTGCATTTTGTCCTAATTAGTGAGAAGCAGAAGTAGCATCATATTTGAGGAAGTTTGAAACTTTTTCTGTCTCAGTATTACTTTTGGGGTATTTAGTTTTTTTTTTTTTGAGATGGAGTCTCGCTCTGTTGCCCAGGCTGGAGTGCAGTGGCGCCATCTCGGCTCACTGCAAGCTCTGCCTCCCAGGTTCAAGCCATTCTCCTGCCTCAGCCTCCCAAGTAGCTGGGACTACAGGCACCCGCCACCATACCCAGCTACTTTTTTCTATTTTTAGTAGAGATGGGGTTTCACTGTGTTACCCAGGATGGTCTTGATCTCCTGACCTCGTGATCCACCCTCCTCGGCCTCCCAAAGTGCTGGGATTACAGGCATGAGCCACGGCGCCCAGCCTAGTTTTTTTTAGACATTACCAAAGTATTAGAAAAATTAATAGTCAAACTAACATCTTAGGTTCTTTCAAGATGGGTCATTGTTCTGTGAACTTTTGTTTTTATGTCTCATCACTCTCTGTTTTGAGATGAAGTCTTGCTCTGTTGCCCAGGCTGAAGTTCAGTGGTGTGATCTCGGTTCACTGCAACCTCTGCCTCCTGGGTTCAAGCGATTCTCATGCCTCAGCCTCTCGAGTAGCTGGGATTACAGGCACCCGCCACCATGCCTGGCTAAGTTTTGTATTTTTAGTAGAGGTGGGGTTTCACCATGTTGCTCAGGCTATTCTTGAACTCCTGACCTCAGGTGATCCACCCACCTCGGCTTCCCAAAGTGCTGGAATTACACGTGTGAGCCACCGTGCCCAGCCTCATCACTCTTAAAGGCAGAATAGGATAAGACCAAATGAGCAAAGAGCAGCAATGTGGAGACCAGGGATACTGGTGATTAAAGAACAGTAGCAGTTGACCAATCCCTAAATAAATATTGAATGTGCTTAGGATTGGTCTCAGAGAAAGAGTTTCTTAAGGGTCAGACCCAGAAAAACACTGACTTATGGTAAGAAAAAAATAGATGTCTTGTCAGTTACAGTAAATATAATGAATTGAATGAGTTCGAGTTTTATGTTTTACTGGCCAAGGAATATAATAAGATGGTTTAAATATTGAGGCTCAATTGCACTCTGAGCCCCTATTTTAAAAATAAAGAACTTGCACCCTCTCCCCTATTGTTTTTTTTTTCCTTGAAAGGTCGATGGTATTTCTGTTCCAATCTCTTCATAAAAATTCATTGTTTCTGCCACTTCTGACAATCCCAGGTCAATAACACTGTTGTTTATACCAAAGTCCTACCATCCAAATCTCACTAGAGAGATAATGTATGCCATGCTGGTGCAAATAGAATCCTCTTCTCCAAACTAGGTGTCACAGCATTACTAGATGTATTCTGAGTTGCAGAGCATCCCCTATGAAAACAGGCCATTTAGGCTTTAGCTTTCTTCTCTCTCCCTTGGGTGCAGTATCAGGCCAGGATGTGGTTTTAGCAAGATGGCAAAAACCGCAATTATTTTTGCACCAACCTAATAGCATGTCACCTTCTACATTGTCCTCCTCCCCATCTCTTCCTCAGGGTGACCTTGCACAAACAAAGCAACACTATAACCTTTCTCACCCCTTTATATTCGAGAAGGTCTTCATGCAAATAGAGGTGTGTTCATGCAGGTTGGGGTCTGAGTGGTGGGCATTTTCCCACTCAGCTTCTTAGTTGGCAGTTACTAAGACAGAATATTAAGTGTTTGATCACAGTCACAATTTCTGAGGGACTTCCCCACTTAATGATATTCACATTGGTTTCTATCATGTTGTGGGCCATGTGATAGAACTTTATTTTTTCAGAGCTCAGTTCTATAAGAAGTACAACCTTGAGAATAATTTGATTTCTTTTTAAACGTGAATTATGAAAAGATCCAAAGATACAAAAAGAACAGAGACTAATATAACAAATGTCTCTCCTTCCATCTCAAAGGTAACTACTACATTTAAAGTGGTATGTATCCTTTTAGAACATGTAAGAACATATACAAATATATATGTTTAAATTATGCAGAGTTTTCATTTGTGTATTTAAAAATTTTTCACAAATGATGTTTCCTTTCCTACTCAAACGATATTGTTTTTCCCACTCAAACTTTGACCTCAGGGCTTATTCACTTTAATATATTGACTGTCCCCTGACTCACATCCCTAAGTCTGTTTTATCCCACCCAGATGTATTGTCTGTGGATCTGCAATGAGCATATCAAAGTGGTTCCTGAGTTGGAGGATTCAGAATAGGGCTGGAGTAGATACTGTTGACAGAGCTCCCTTAAAGCAGTTATTTTCATTCTCAGGTTTTGTATAATTTTCTTCTTAACTCTTTGAATATATAACCTAGCAGGAAACAACTGTAACCATAGAGACACAAAAACATTTTTGTGACTCCAATGTACAATTACTTACCCCTCCTAATCAGTATCTCTTTCGAAGTTAATATTTGGCCAAGCCCCTAGAGAATGCCCCAAATCACAGGGAGTGGATTTTACTAGATTTTGTCAAAGCACTTGCCGAAATAATGTGTAACCATTGTGCTCGCATCTGTAGTAGAAGGGTACCATTGTGTCTGCATGCTCAATATGATTAATACTATGCTTTAATTTGTTTACCTATGCCGATAAGTATGAAATTACATCTCATTGTTTGCATTATTTCTCTGATTATGGGTGAAGTCTCACTGTGTATTTATCAGCAATATGGATTGCTTTTCTGTGAACTGAGTGTACTAATTATTTGTCAGTTTTTAATATTTTTCCTTATTGATTTCTGGGATTAGTCTATTTGTTTTATGTACATGTAGGAGCACTAATTCTTTATCAGTTATACCCATAGGGATAAACAGTTTTATGCCTCTGAAAGCTACTTTGTAGTATTACATAGAACTATAACATCACTGATGGTCATACTCATGGCAACGTAGACATCATGGAATGGCATTAATATAACTCAGTTTAAGAAAGAGGGAACTTGTAATTGTATTTAAGAAGATACTTATTCTCAAATTCTAATATATACAAAGATAATTTCATGTTCACTATTGAGTCATTTAAAAAAGTTTATTCCCAACACAAATGAATAACTCAAATTGTCTGAGTTTAATGCAGTGGTTTTTAGAAATATAGTTTTATTTGATTCATATTTGTGGCAGTACAGCTTAATATTTCCCAAATTCTTTTATCTAAATATAGCTTAAAAGCCCAAATGAAAAATTCAAGTAATATAGAGAACCAATTATAGTAATTCATCCATAGAAGGAGATTTCCCCACGCATGCTGTGATTTCGATAATTTCTACTAAAGTGTGGGCACACAGTTTTCCTCTAACCCTGCTGTCTTCCCCTCCTTTTTTAAGTCTATCTTTTCCTGGTAGAAATACATTTTTCCAGGAATGTTTTATCTTGAATACTCTGACCCTAGAGAGTAAAGTAATTTAGCAGAATTTCTCACACAGGGATCAAAATGGATATTAAAGTATCCACAGAGGGTGAAAGTGAGTATAAAGACGAATCAGGCATGAAAGTTCAGGAATGGAAACAGATGAATGATGTTTCTATTTTATCATCCTTGTAAATAAAACGAATATGCTTTTGGCTTTCATTTACTATACAAATTGATTGTTTACAGGATAATAGCTGAGAAAATTGAATTATAATTTTTGAGAATCAGTGAATCAGCAGCATCTTTTGAGAAGTTAGTGGAGGTATTCCAGACACTCTGCTGAGTTTACTTTCCACAAATCTCTAGGGTGTGTGCAGGATCCCTGTGAAAAGAACGAAGTGTCAGCATTTTAGAAATTCATATACGTATCCTCTTTCACATCCAGGTGGTCCTGGTAAGATGGAACACTTTATCTTTGAGCCCATTGGTCTTCTCTTTCCATAGGCCTTTCTGCTGAAATGTGCTGTGTCTGTCTCCCTCTTTTCTATTACACAGTCCTTCCCCATCTTCCCTTGCTCCACCCTCCCCTCCCCCATGTCGCAAGTCCTGCATTTCTGACAAAAGTGGGAAGGGTTGTATCATTTCATCCACACTGATTGTGAAGCCATTTGGGTTAAGGTCTGCTACTCACCAGCTATGACTGTAACATCCGATATTAGTTAAATATTTATTGGTACTTCCAAAGGGCCAGATTCCACCCAAAACTTTTTTGCATTATCCCACTGAATCATGAAGTAGGATTTTATTATATTTTATAGACAAAGAAACAGGTTAAAACGTGGCCAAGGATTTGCAGTAACCAGTAACCAGCAGTAACCAGCAGAAATACAACTCAGTTTGGGGTTAGGGTAACATGAACACTATATTCACACACTACACCACACTACACCACACTACTGTGGGCAGGTTTCAAAAACTTTCTCTTTTGCAAACCATCACCATGCATAGAATAACAATTGGGAAAGTTTCCTTTCCCTGCTGCCGAGGTAACTGTCATAAAGACTACTAAATTGGGCTCACTTCAAACTGGACAGATGAGTGTCTTTGCTCCACTTAACTTTTAGAATGCCCGAGGACCTGCCACTTTGCCCAAGAGCTGGAATAAGAGGTAGTGAGAGAAAAATTGCCTAATCCTCTGCTTTTTATTTTTAACCCAGTGATGCCACGCTTTGCTGAACAAGTAGAGGTTGCCATTGAAGCCCTGAGTGCCAACGTTCCTCAACCATTTGAGGAGAATGAGTTCATCGATGCCTCTCGCCTGGTGTATGATGGCGTTCGGGACATCAGAAAGGCTGTGCTGATGATCAGGGTATGTGAGGCCTCTGTAGCTCAGAGTGGGTCAGATCTCCTAGTAGGAAACTAAAGAGCTAACTGTCTTATTTGTTATTTATTTTGTAATTACGGAGTTTAACTTGGTAAGCCGTTTGGCTCCTTATTAGTCAGACAAGGTGAGCTTTATACTTATGAAGGGATGAGTAATATCAACGAGCTCAAGTGAGCACCAAGTATTCTGAAGGGCAACACCCTGCCTACTTCTTGCAGGTATTATTTCCTCAGTTTCATACAACCTTTAGGCATACCCCTGCTATTTTCCATTTGTACCTCTTGCTAACACTCTTCCCATCAGGATCCAAAGACCATGGGCTGGAAAGAAATGAAGATTACACTGCATAGTAGTGTTTATAATAACACATAATAATAACAGTTATTATCATGCAACTATGAAGTGATACATAATTACATTCTCTTTGTATAAAAATAATTCAGACATTATAAATAAGGCTGGATAGCCTAACATCAAACCTCTTATTACCCATTCCACTATCTTCCCATCTTCAGACTTCTCTTGTTAGGTAGGTGTGTCTTCCAAAATGTTGTCTAAATGATTAATATATATATTCACAGGCATAGAAAATATATATTTTAGTTGATTTAAAAACTCATACAGTATCATTTGCAACTTTCTTTGTTCACCCACAAGGCACATTCACATATGTCTGTTAAGACATCTAGCTATCCTCATTTTATTTAACTGCTGTATAATCCATTATTAGATGACTTTTTTCCCCTTATCTTACCAGCAGTTTAGCATAGTAATGTCCAAACATATTTATTGGCCACACAATAATCTTTGTTTCTTCAAATATACTGCATATGCAAAAGCACATTTATTGCTATTATGTTTGAAGCAGAGGTGGGGCTTGTGCAGTTCTAATACCAAAAGCATGCTGTCCAGTAGAATGGTATCCACACTTGTAACTTAAAATATTCTAGTAAACACACTACAAAAGCAAAAAGAAAAAGATGAAATTAATTATAATTTTAAAAATATATTTTATTTAACCAAATGTATCCAAAATATCATTTCCTGGCACACTATGGTGTTTTGTTTGGCACAGAGCCTAAATCTTTCTCTCTCTCTCTTTCTGTGTGTGTGTGTGTGTGCGCATGTATGTGTGTGTAAGTGAGGGAGAGACAGATGACTAGAAATATGGGAGGGGGACAGAGAAAAGAGATATAAGAATTGGAAGAGAGGGCAAGGAAAAATAGTCAGCCTTTTAGGCCCATAACAAATTAAATCATTTTTGTACTAACTTGTGAAATAAAGTAATAGACCATGAGAGTTATATTTTCAAAGCGTTTGGTACTAAATCCCACTGTAATCGTTAAGATATATTCCCTCTTTTGCCATTTTTCTGCTTTGTTAGCCTTCACGTGACAACCATTCATCTGGGAGGCTGAGAAAGTTTATAGCCATCATTCACTTACTTGTTCATGAGCTGTAACACACACACACATACACACAATTTTAGATAAAATGTCGTATCTTTGTCACATAAAGTGTCATTTCTCTATCTCGACATTTCAAATGATTTGATTAGATGGATTTCACACCACTTAAAATTTAGGAGGAGAGAAATGTACAGTATATACAAATTGTTATTTTTAAAATCCTTCTCCATTCAGCACCCAAATGGCTTCATTTTGCACTTAAATAATTTCTTGGTTTTCTTTCTGAATGTAATGATTGAGTCTACTTTAAAAAAATCCCTTGTGCTAAGGAAGATAAACAATAGGACAAGTAGAATTGTTTCTTTCCCAGAAAATTTGACCATAGCTCCTTCCTTCCCAAAGGCTGCAAAGAAAGATTTTTCTTTTCCCAAAAACAATACAGAAAGGACCCTGAAGGGTCAAATTCTTTATCATCTTGTCTCTTGGCAGTCAATACGTATTTAATGGTGATGTTGGTATCCGAGTGCTTCAGGCCAGCTCCAGGCAACCCTCTGAAGTAGACAAAGCTTGTTCTGACTATATTCCAGCCTCAGCTGTCAGGACCTTCCTTTTCTGTTGGAGCAATCTACTCTACCCCACTTCCATGAAACCATTTTTTTGTGGGTTTTTTTGTGGTTTTTTTGTGTGGTTTTTTTTGGTGTGTGTGTGTGTGTGTGTGTGTGTGTGTGTGTGTGTGTGTGTTTGCTTCTTCCTGAGGCTTGTCCATTGGGATCTGTTAGGTACATAGGAATTTTCTGATTATTCCCACAAAGTGGCTTAAAAATATATATGCAAATCTGGCAGACCAACATATAGTCATTTCTCATTTCTTACAGTAGTTAGTGTTCTGCAAATTCACTGTGAACACCAAATTTGTGAATCTTGAATCATTGCTCCTAGGAGAAATACAGGGTTAGGTTACTGTGAGCTTCTGGCTGCACTTTTATCAAGTGATCAATACTTAACCTTGTTTTATGTGAGTTTGTGTTCAAAGACACCTTCTTTAATATGTATGGTTTTTTGGGGGAGCCAAGGCGGGTGGATCACCTGAGGTCGGGAGTTCAACACCAGCCTGGCCAACATGGTGAAACCCTGTTTCTACTAAAAAAAAAAAATACAAAAATCAGCCAGGCATGGTGGCACGCATCTTTAATCCTAGCTACTTGGGTGGCTGTGGGAGGAGAATTGCCTGAACCTCCCGGTTCAAGGCAGAGGTTACAGTTTAACTTCACATCTCCCAAACTGTGTATCAAGGTGCCCTGGAGCATTGCCAGATATTTTAAAATTTCAAGGGTAGCACGTAGACATCTCTTGAATTCTGTATGAAATATGTTAATCAACATGGCCTCTTAAGGTGTCTAGTTTTATTAATTAGTTAGAAATAGTTCAGTATGATTAAAAATTGGTAATTGTCTTGGTTATTCATTTATTTGCTGAAAGCTTATTAGATGTCCAAACTTTTGGAGTTGCCCTAAATACAGAGATGAACAAAGCGGACAAAAGTCTCTAACCTCACAGGATTTCTATTCCTCTGGTAGGAGACAAAGAATAAACAAGGAAATATAATGTCAAACATTGTGCCACAGAGAAAACCAAAGTAGCCTAAAGGGGATAGAACTTCTGGTGGGCATGGATTTTATGAAAGGAGGTATCTGGGTGGCATTTGAGAAGATACTGGGAGAAGGAAGAAGAAATAAGCCATAACGGTACTCAGGTGGAGCATGTTTCGGGCGGAGGGAATGGCAAGTGCAAAGGTTGGAGCCAGGAACTTGACCTAGAGACCTAAGGACCTTATTGAATGAGTTGGGAGCCACTGGAGGGTTCTGAGCAGGGGAATAGTGTGATCTGACTTAGACCTTAAAAGGACCACCATGGCTATGCTGGTGAGAACAGAATGTATGGGGCAAGAGCAGAAGCAAGATCAGTTAGGAACCTCCGGAATAATCAAGGCCAGGCCAGAGTTGCTGGTCGCCAATCACTCCTGACTAGGGAGTTTTTTCATTTTGTTGTTGTTGTTTTCTTGTTTTTTGTTTTTGTTTTTTTGTTGTTGTTGTTGTTTTTACCTTTAGATCTCCAATTTGATTTTCTAGTCTGCAGCCCATTCCAGTGGTGTTGAGCTCTGTTGGGAAATTCTACCTCATGCATCTCTCAAGCTCTCCTGCCAACCTATATTCTCAGCCTTCTCCCAGTGAAATTCTCATACACATTTGGGCCCTTTCTTTCAATGGTTCTTATTACATTTTATGAAAAATGAGAAAATATTGAAGGATTCAGAGTCATTTCACCAGGTCTCATTTGTAGAATATACTCAACAACTCACATGTCCAGGTGAAATGACTGAATCCTTCAATACTTTCTCACTTTGTTTCTCTATAGAGGCTGTTGCAGAGGAAATAGAGCACCAGCAGCAGGTGAACGGGTCCTGTTTTGCAACTGACATGTGGTATGACCCTGGTCAAGCCACATGATCTCCCTGGGCCCCTGTAATGGGCACAAGTTGATCTCATAGACTCTTAGGAGAGATTTTGGAGTCTGAATACTTTGTGCCATTTTACAGATATGACCCACTTCCACAACAAAACATAGTGGAACCAGGAAACTAGGAGTAGACTTTAAATAGTTTCTGTTTATTGAAAAAAGCCTTCCCAAAGAGCACATAGAATTTTCACCCTCAGTCTCTATCCTCCAGTACAGCGAACTATTTATTTTATTTATTCCTTTACCCTGTAACACTATCTAATAATACAAGTGTAATCTTCCAGGGCCCATTTGCAGACCCTCTGTAATTTCCCATGTTTCCTTTAATTCATGGAGGTCTTTGACCAACTAAAAAATAGCACTCATAGTTTTAAAAATGTGTAATTCAAAAAATAATGCCATGAGTAGGAGACATACTCACATGCAATTAGCAAACTGCACATGCACAGAACTTTTTATATGGATGAGTTGGATGGGTTTGTTGCATGTTTAAGGTACATGTAAATAGCTTAAGCTCATCTATTTGCCTGGTGGTATTTATGATGGTTAAAATCATGGGCTCCGAAACCTTCAACTTGTTCCCCACCTCCATCGCTTGCTAGGTGTGATGCTTTGGAAAATATACTCAACAGTTCTGAGCCTGTTCACACACCTATAAAATGGCAATTACATTTATTTCATTAGGTTTTTGTAAGGATCAAATTCTTTAGCTGAATGCCTGTCCCATAGTGGGTGGTAAACAATGATTGCCATTATTATTGCTGTTGTTGTTATTAGGTGTTATATTTTATTATTAAGCACAGTAATTATCACCATCATTTATGAATTTAGTTAATTTTTATGGTTCCTAAAGCATTTTCCTATACATCTGAGCTTAGCAGTCCTCTGGGGCAGAAAGTGCAAATAGCAATTATAATCTCTGTTTTATGAGCAGGGAGACACAGAAGTAGTGAAACTAAGTGACTTGTGAAAGACATATAGCTTGTGAATGGCAGAGTTAGGTCAAAACATGCAGGTCCCCTGAGTCCTCGTCCAGGTTAATATCTCTTTTGATTTTAATGCTTTTCTTTATTTTGGTTCTTGGGCCATTGTCTCTTGAATAAAAACTCATCATTATTAGCCTTATGCTGCCAGGTTGGGTTTGTCATTGACTCATCTACTAAATGCACAGATCACTGAAATGTTTGGACACAGTACTATAAGAACTGTCATATTCTGCTTATTTTTGTTGAATGAGATTTTCGATTTACTTTTTCTCTTTCAAGAACTAATGACAAAAAGCGCTTGTAATCTTGTCATCTCATCTGTCAGCTGAATTTACCAACTTGCTATAATTGTCCCACAGTACACTGCAAAAGAGGGAGGAATGATCAGAGAATATTGTCTCTGTCCACAATAAAAATACAACCAGTTATTTGAACTGGGCTCTGCCTACTGTACCCCTGCTTTAGTTAATAAAATATGAGAACAAAACCTCTTTCTTCTCTCCTTATTTTAATATTCCTATGAAAGTAAATATCTGTAGATGACTGAGTGAATGTTAATAAGGTTGATGGTGAGAGAGAAGGAAAAACAAAAGTGATATGCCAAAGCTTGGAAAATTACTAGGCATAACGTGATATTGGCATGAAGGACCCCATTTTATGCCTGTCTGACCAATCTCAAGCCTTCATCAATAACCACACCTGATTAATTACACTGTGGTAGCCAAAGAAACCAGCAGAATAAAAATGTGCCCTTTTGGATGGGGAATGGGCAACTACATCATCGGTATTCCTTGTGGTCTGCTCTTTTCTTTTGAAAGACAAAGCCCTGGAATGTGGTCCTACTATATGCCAAGAGGCAGTCTGTGGAAGACCATCACCTGTCAGGCTAATCTCACACTGATTCACTCACTCACTCTTGTGCACCATCCTTACCACCTTTCGAATTTAACCTCATAGAGTTAGCAAAGCCTTAGAGCAAGCTATAACGTCTCATGCCTCAGTTTTCCTACCTGGAAAATGGAGAAAATAATGTCTACATCATAGGAGTGTTAAGAAACCTGCATGACTTAGTGCCTGTAAAGCACTTAGAAAAAACATTGACAGACACATACATGGTAAGCACTTAATGCACAGTTACCTATTATTATTGCCATTGAAGATGGAAAGGTGTTTTATTCCTGGGCTTATGGATTCTTTCTTATCTTTTCCTTATCACTGACTTTATAGATTGGAAAGGATCTTGATCTAACTCTACTCTTTTTAAGCAATTTTACAACTTCAGTTCTTGCTAAATTTGTAACGTGAATAAACTACAACAAAAACTAATAATGAGAAGTATGTTTGGAGTCAGACACACCTGGGTGTTTAGATCTAACTTCTGGTTCTTTATTAACTAATTTAGGGATATGGGGCACATGGCTTAACTTCTTTGCACCTTGTATTACTTACCTGTAAATAGAGAATGATCCCTAATGTCACTGTGCTCATCTGAGCTAAATTGATAATACATATGTAAAAGTTATTTAATCCTTTATGGGTATGTGGTAATCAGTAGCTTCATTTCATAAACTTTGTTGAATGAATTGATTTAAAAATCCTAATAATAATGATGGGCCAGGCACAGTGACTCATGCTTGTAATCCTAGCACTTGGGAGGCCAATGCGGGCAGATCGCTTGAGGCCAGGAGTTCGAGACCAGCCTGGCCAATGTGGTGGAACCTTGTCTCTACTAAAAAATACAAAAATTAGCCAAGCATGATGGTGTACACCTGTAATCCCAGCTACTTGGGTGGCTGAGGCACAAGAATCACTTGAACCTGGGAGGTGGAAGTTATAGTGAGCCAATATCCCACTGTTGCACTCCAGCCTGGGCTATACAGTGAGACCCTGTCTCAAAACAAACAACAAACCCTAAGTAATAATGATGGCAAACATTTAAAAAATACCTACTCTGTGTCTGATACTATACAGATAATACATTGCCTAATCTTCACAGCAATCGTAGAGGTAGCTACTATTAGCAACCTCAATTTACAGAGGAAGAAGTCAAACTAAGAGAGGTACGATAGTTTATTTATGAGCACATAGGGGCTCATATTCAGGCAGTCTTGACTCTAGAGTCTGTGCTTATAACCTTTATACCTTATGGCTTTGTGACCAAATCAGATATTCCATCAGGTCTGGCCTTTGGCCTGGAGATAATCAACTTTTTTGTTTATAGAGCAAAAGTGGCATTATAGAAGTATAGGTGTAAATTTTGTTGTTGATGGATCTTTTCTTTCAATAGATTTGGATGGGTGGAAATAATACACAAATATAATTTTTCTTAAAATTAGCATATCACTGCAAGTTAGACTTACTATACCTGTATGAGGAAATAATAAATAAAATATATTTTTTAAAGTAAATTAGGGCAGCTTGATTTTTCTGACTGCATTTCAGCTAATACTCACCCACATAGCTGTGTGGGTGCTATGTAGGATGCTATAAGCTCTGTTTTCTGGGGGATATTTAGCCTTTGCAATGAAGTGTGTGGATGGGGGTGAAGGTTATCAATTTAAATGCGCTGATTTATTTCTTTTTGTCTTTAGACCCCAGAAGAACTAGAGGATGATTCAGACTTTGAGCAGGAAGATTATGATGTGCGTAGCAGGACAAGTGTTCAGACTGAGGATGACCAGCTCATTGCAGGGCAGAGCGCACGGGTGAGTGGACACCTAAGACTATGGCTTGGCACACAGGGACCGTGTTTACTAAAATGGTTTGAGGGTATTTCTAAACTCCAGAGATGTGGTACCCCAGAGATTCATGGGTCAGAAATCTGTGCTCTCATTTGAGGTTGTTTATAGCAAATCACATTTTACACAGTGAAAATAACCACCACTGCTCCTGATTCCTCTAACTCCTCTCTTTTGCTATCACTAGAAACATAGCAACCACATCACAGCAAGCTTTTATGTGTATAATTGATTTTGTTGGGGTTGGGTACTAGAATTAGATGATAAACTGATAGGGGACACTGTAGTACTCAAATTTTGCATTGGCACAGTCACCATTGTTCTTCCTGAAGTCTCCAAGCTTGTCAACACAAAGGCAATGACGAATGGGGAATCAGGGCACTACTTTGTTTATAGCTGGGCTGATGCTCCATACAATGGCCTATGTTCTATGATATCTAAGATGATATCTTTTGAAATTGGTTCAATGCCATTAGATAGAGAACTTTTTGTTTCCTCATGATGCCTGTCTACTCCCATGGTGGTATTCCTAGATCTGTCTGCCATGTGATAGAAAAATAGAGACAAATTAGAAATATTCAAGTTTAAGGCAAGGATCAGGAAGCAACAGAGAGAGTACCAGCTCTGCCTGACATTTGAGTACTCCATGATACTGTTCACCAATGCATTTGGTCTAAAGAGCATCCTAAATTTGGATCAATCTGATTAGCTGTATCACCCAGAGAGTAGGTGTACGTAATCAAGGCTGGTTGTAAGAGATGAAATCTTTAGAGACTGCATAGGAGGATGAAATTTTCCTCCCCTTAAGGGCTCAGTTTCCAAAGAGTAAAAACAATCAGATTATAGTATAACTGAGAATTAGATATTCTAATTTTCTATGTTAAGTTTTACTTAAATAAAAGATAATGAATAGAAAGCAAGAGGTTGAGAAAGAGAAGGTAATTTAAAATAGAAATTGGGAAATGCCAGAAAGCCCACACTGCCTTAAGAATTATGAAAGAAAAATAATCAGAGGTTAAAATAAAGAGGACTTGAAGGAGATGTTTAGTCAAGAAAGACTTTGTGTCTAAAACCCAATTTCTCTTATATGCTTTATGCCCTGATATTCTCACCCAACAATCAAGTGACCCAAATGATATAAACAAACATTTATAGGAGGGATGTGAAGGTAAAAGAATATTAAAGACAAAGGCTTTGATTTCAGACAGATTTGGTTTTGAATTATAAAGGGCAGCGTTAGAACCATGCTCAAAGCTACATGTTGCTTAATTTTTCTGAGTTTCAGACCTATCTCTAAAATGTGAATAACAGGGTTACCTGATAGGATTCTCATGAAGATTTAATTACTTAATATTTGTAAAATAATGGGCATAATATTAGACAAACAGTAAGTGCTCAATAAAGATGACTGTGATAATTATCATCCTTTCTAAGAGAAATCCTTTTCGATCACATGATGGTGGGACAATAGAAAAGTTTGCATAGAGCCCACTATTTCAAAAATTCCTTGCAGACTCTATTTAATCCCCCCTAAAATTTTGAAAATTGGAAAGGTCAGTAACTTGAAAATCTTTTGACTCTGTGTTGGCAAAATGTCAGATGAATTAAACAGTCAATTCATCTTCAGAATTAAGTAAAACCAGCATTTTTATGTCACTGACAAAGGGCAATTTTGAGTAATTCATCCAAACATGAGGCAATTCAAAGTCAATTTAATTGACTAACTGCAACTCAGTATACATACAGCCTAGTATCCACTAACTAGTTTTCTTAAAGACAAAGACAGGTTGTACAACTCATCTTGCTTCATAAGCACCATCTTGTCAAAATGGCATGAACAGTCCCACTTTTACAAGGAAGAATAGAGTCCCAATATACTTCTGTTTCATTGGGAACCTAATTCTAGTCTCATTTACATTAGACTTCAAGTCAATGATGATGGGTGGAAATACAATTCAGAGACTCCTGTCTTTATCATCTATTATTTCTTCACACTAGTGTCTTTCCTGAGAGTTTTTTTCAGCATGAATTATAAACAGGGTCCAAGATAGTAAGAACAGAGCACTCCTATAAATTCAGCACTTGCTCATTTGTCTTTGAGGTCTATCTTGTGGTCTGTATGATTAACTTGCAGCAGACAGCATTACTTACTGAGTCAGCCTATTTTAGCCTGTAATTATATGATGACAAATCAGAGACATGGAATTATGGCTGTTAAGTTGGAAATAAGAAGGTGCATTGAATTGCCGAAATGATAGATGGTCAGACTTTTGAACCAGCAAAGTGTGCTAAGTTGGTCCAAATTGTGAAGGAGGCGAACTTTGTCTTTGACAGAGGCATTTGCTCTTCCCTGCAGCAAGTCCTCCCATGTTAATGATATTACTTTGTGTTCACATTTAGAGAAAGTCTCCCTTTCTAAAAATGGTAAATTAATCTATAAGAAGGTTTGAGTGGGAGATAAGCTTTTAGTAACCCCATCCAACATTGCTCTCAAATTCTGAAATTAAAGTATTTCAAAAATGTCCTTTATATGCCCATGTCTGCTGCTTGCCTACAACATTCTGAGGGAGAGGAGAGTGGGGGTGGGGGTTTAGGAGGGGTGAATGAATGGGAATCAATATGGGTGGTGGTGATCTGATAAATTATGGAGGTGATCTTACCCTTTGATCCTAGACATGACATAATATAAACTTTCTCCACAGGCTGGCATAGTTAAAATAGGTTAGTGACAATTGCTAGGCACTTAACCTTGGTGATACAATATATTATTTGGAGTCACACAGACCTGATTTTAAATATGGACTTAGTGAAGCTGTGTGACTTTGGGGCAACTATCTTAACCTCTCCACACTTCATCTCCTCATATGCTACCTCATAGGGAGAATTCCATGATAAAATGTATCACAGGATTTATCATATAAATATGTAATAATTAAGTTGGTGGTAATGGTGATGATGCTTGTGGCTTGAGCTAATCATTCATTAGAAGGCTGACTAAATAATTTCACCTGAAAGAGTTGGATAATTCAGGCAATCATGAGAGTTTTTACTTGAGTTAATGGGACAATTACCTCAATTTTCCAATTCACTTCACAGCTAGAGACTGGTAAGAATCAAAGGACCCACTCCTTAACTACTTATATTTATTATACTGCTTTAAAGTCAAGTGAGTAGAAACAGGCACGTTGAGTTTTTAGTCCCTTTAATTGTTATTTATAAACATTCTTGTACTTGAAACTTAATGTTAGCCTCTCGCTGTAGGCTTAAGAAATGAACACTTGTCAGTTTGGGGACCCGTAGACTTTAAAAATCATTTTTTTCTCTGGAAATTGGAAGATAATTATATCAAAATCTCCTTGAGATTTAAATTGAAGAAAGGATTCGGTGCTATCTGAATGGTTGTTTGCTTTTATCAGTGATTTTCACTTTTAGTGTAATAGGTATGGTTTATAACAATCACCAAAAAATGGTTGGTGGTTCAGAGGAAAGGCTGGGAGGGACTCTGGGGTAGGGGGAAGGAATCCTTTTGGATTAATATCTCTGATACCACTAATTTGGGACCCCACATCAGGCAGATCAACAATTTGGAGAGCTGTGCTTGGCTACTGTGGAAAGCAGAAACTTCAACCTGTCCTGGGTAATCATATCATACAAACAGAAAATCTGATATGTTCCCTTTCCTCTTGGCCATGAAGATAATTTTTGTCATGTTCCCTTAGTTTGAGGGAATGAACAATTGCATGTTATGTATTTTATATTGAGTTTGATTTCAGTGTAGCTGGCTTCTATTTTTTTCTAGCTAGAATGGCTTTAATGTGTTAACATTTCAAACTGCTGAGTTACATTGATAAGACCTAATTAAAACTCATGTGTTGAATTCTAATTTGATTAACTTGCAAATTTCACAGTTTGTGATCTACTGTTTATAGATAACCTTTTTTTAAATTCCAGTTTCAGAAAAGGTCAATTATGAATTTTTAAAAGCAAGAGCATTTTAAGAATATTTAGGAAGAGACTTCAGCTCATTGATAGCTACATAAGCAGAAGCAAATGGAAGGATGCTTTCACCCAAGTCACACACCATTAAGTGTATTATGCAGGTCAAGCACCCCTAGAGTCAAAATAATATCTTCCTTTGCAAACTTGCATTGGAGGGGACAGTTTTTCTTCAGAATTGTGTCCTTAGAATGTGTGTGTCAGTTCTGGCAACTTCTCTTCAATTATGTTAATGCAGTGAGTGGAAAAATGTTTAAGCAGTCAAAAGATGTTTATTAAGCTTCTACTCTGGGCAGGATATGGCAGCCTAAACCCTAGGGAAGCATATAAAGAAGTTAGCGGTAGGGCATTAATAGGAATTAATTAGAGAGCAAAGCAAAGCAGTTAATATTCAAGTGCTAAATTGTATTATGGAGATGCAAGTGCTATAGTTGACAGAGAAGTATACACCTTTCAGTGCACAAATTAACCTTGTGTTGGGACAATGAAATGTGCATTGCCTTTCATCTGGGGATTGAACATTGAGTCTGGGAGTCTGCTGATAGTTTTACGGATTCTTTTACAGAGAAGCACCTAGTGAATGTTTTAAATGATGCTGGTTTAGGACCTGTGAGGTCTAAGTAAAGCATGATTCGCTCTTCTGTATGAGGAGGACAATAAACCAAAAACAGCAATAGGTCATCAGAAAGGGATAGTTAAGGAAAAAAGTGCATATTTAATTTCTGTAAATCAAACATATCTCAAATATAGTGGAATAGCTGTCTTGCTATGAACACAACATTGCAAATGTGAGCTTATAATAAACTCTTGTATCTCAAGCACCTTTTTAAATACAGTTTTTAAAGCTACTTTATCTTTCAAGATATAGTATTTTAAATATCTTAATAGTATTCATACAAGTCTGGATTTTTAAATATGGATTAAAACTTACACATACACATGCATATCCAAACATACATACACGTGCTATTTAAAGCCACATAAATGCATCCATGGAAGTTAGTAGATGTGGCTACTAGTAAGAAGCATCTGGGCAGCCACTGGTTCAAGGATACCTTTAGTCAAATCAGACACCATAGGCAACTCATGTCTATGGCATCCACCAGGATGCACAGCGTGGCGAGCAGTGCTAGTGATTTCGGTGACCCTTGCCCCACTTGGTTGAGGACCCCAGGACAGTGGGTAAGTTGCATGGCCAGGCACAACTGATGATCCAGTTGTGTAGAGTGGTTAAGAATGATCTTAGTTCAGGTGGGTTTGAATCCTATTCCTAGAGCCTATTGTGTGATATTAGGAATTTTATGAATTTCTCTGGGCCTAGATATTATTATTAAAATGGGGATAGTAATAGTATTAGAATGATTAAGTAGATTGTTATTTGACATACATAAGCCTCAGCACAGTACCCAGTATTTGTGGATATACATAAGGAATCATAACAATCTTCTATGTGTAGATAGTTGCATAGACCCCGAGCCCATCCCTTTCCCTATGGCAACTAAGAAGTGAGACAGAGGGGTAGTTGGAAAGGCAAATTAATGGCGGAAATTATAATATAATGTTAATGATAATTCTATACATGCTTACTTTAATTTTATTTGAAAAAACACATAGTATTTAATTTGCTGCCCACCATGACCTTTTGAGGTGATTATTTGCTATGCCCATATTCTATCTGAAGAGATCAGTGATAGATCCATATAACGGTGAAGTCTTAACCCATGTCAGCTACAGAGCCCTTGTTGAACCCAGTTTTTCTGAGCTCACATTGCCTGATACCTCTATTAGACCTTAGTCATAGTCCTTCCAAATTCATTCACTCACACCGGGAGAAGATTTATAATTTAGGAAGCATTTTTCTCGTGTTATTTTACTTGTTCATTGCAGAAACTGCAGTCCCCCAAACTGTACTCTCTTGACCTGTCTTCTGGAAAATATGGGTATCCCAGAAGCAGGGGAATTGGAAGTACCTATTCACATTCCCCTGTCGTCTGTGAAGCAGGTTGCATGCAGTTTTGGGAGGATGTGATAAGGTGATGTCAGACATTTCATTCAGGGCTTGCTACCTAAATGGTGTTTAACAAATATAGTTGATTCTCATTACTCCTGATAGTTATGTTCTATAAAGTCATCATGAACATTTAATTAGCAAATATTTAATCATTGGTCCTAGGGGAAATACAGCAGTAGGTTCCTCAGAGCTGCCAGTCAAGACATTTTCTTCAACTGATAATACATAGCTATGTTTAATGGGTGTTTCTGTTTAGACACTTTATATTTTTGATTCATTAGCATTGAACTCACAGCCAATAACTCTGTAACTCATGCCTGATTGAAGCTTAGCTAACACATGTATTTTCTCCATAAGGCACATGCCAGCCTTCTCGTGCTCAGGGACACTAGACGCACTTCAGCACCGTGCTTGGAGCCATTTTAAACAGCAAAGTTACTAACAAAAAGCACAAAGATATGAAAAATGTAGCATTAAATAGACTGCAAAAAGTACACTTGTTTACAGTACGAGAGCTGAAAAAGGAAGGCAGAGCATTGCCTTGTTCAACCTCATCTGGGAATGTGCATGTCAGGCAACTCAATTTTTTTGCTGCTCTGCCCACATTTGCAAATGACCATGAAAATGCTACAAGCCTTGATTTTGGGGTTGCAAATATATTTTAGAGAGTAGGCAAATTGGCAAATGAAGACTCCATGAATAAGAAGACTGCAGTTCTCCTTTTTCTACATTTTCTTACCTAGCAGTTATTGAAAATGAACCCATGCTTCCTAATTTTATCCTTTATCCCATTATAACTTTTCTGCCTACGTACTCAAAGGCTTTAACAAGGAGCCACAGGCATGCCACCACCCTAAAGGAGATGGGGGAGAGCTGAGAGTAGGCACACCATCCCTGGAGTGCCCTGGGCAGGGGATTTTTGTTTGGCATCTCTCTGTAGACACCTTCACTTACACTCATAGAAAGTAGCCCCATCCTCCCCCACTTGGATGCTCAGATAGTGTTTAAAATTCCTCTCCTTTCCAGCGACAGAAGGCCGTTTTTCTTTTTTCCCTTCTCTGAACAGATTTCAGTGTTGAAAGAGGTGCATTCTTTCATCTGGTAAAAGTTTCCTGAGACCAAATATAAAAATTGTCAAGAATAGCTTCTTTTGAACAAACATATGCCATCAAAGCGGCAGAGAAGTTCTGTTATTGCCAGTGCGCACGTAGCTTTGGATCTCTCTGCATTTTTCATATATGGGAGTGGGACGGGGACTTTGGGGAGCTTATCAGCCTGTGCTTGTGGCCTCCCTGGAATGGAGAAAGACGTGCTTTCCGGAATGGCAGGGTAGCTCATAAGCCTTTGCAGGGTCTGGCTCTGCCATCCGCAGAAGGCAGAGTCAACATACGGTCTGTACTTCCTTTGTCACCGTCACTCACGCTTTTTCTGTAACCCACGCAGGCCATCATGGCGCAATTACCGCAGGAGGAGAAGGCAAAAATAGCTGAGCAGGTGGAGATATTCCATCAAGAGAAAAGCAAGCTGGATGCAGAAGTGGCCAAATGGGACGACAGCGGCAATGATATCATTGTACTGGCCAAGCAGATGTGTATGATCATGATGGAAATGACAGACTTCACAAGGTGAGGCCCAGAGCCAGGGAGCTGAAGATTTTTTCATTAAACCCAGAAGTGTAGCAGTGTGTATTAGCATGTGAAAGCCTGCTGAAAAATTAAAATATACCAACGCAAGGTGGTGGTATTATAAATTTACATGTATAAGTCAAAATGATCTGGACTTAATTCCTAGCAGATAGGTAGATCTTTTTGGTCAAGGAGAATAGATTCAATGGTGTAATTATTGTTGTTGTAATTATCTACCCTAAGGCAGTCATAAAATCAAACCCCGGGGGATGGGTGACTCATCTTTGGTCTGTGCTATTTTGCAATATGCTTAAGTATTATTCTGAAGATAAAGTGAATGATTTGTTAATATCCCTTTGGAAAAATATGTACGTGTGTGTGTGTGTGTGTGTGTGTGTGTGTGCGTGCGCGCGCGCGCGCGCGCATGTATACATATAGTATGTTGTAATATTAGCTTGTGATCTAGCATTAATGTAAGCTCACATTTTATTCTTACATATTAAGAATCAGATACAACAATCTAAGATTCCATTGTTTTCACAGAGAAATTAAAGTTGTATAAGATTTGTTTCCTTTAGCTCTGAGCTAGTACCTTTGACAAATCAAGTGACCAGTCAGAATTTTGTCAGGAGACTTTTCTTCAACAAGGGTTAGTGCTCTTTCTATCATTGCGTTTTGGTCTCTTCTTTAAAAGAAGATGATATCTCCGCCCTTTCAACAAAAAGGGCAAACCAAGGGAGAGCAAAACTCAATAGGAACCTCCCTGAATTTTGAATCAGAATATCAGGTGATTTGGAGGCAAGTCTCTTACTCTCTATTTGCGAAATGGTGAAATAACACTTGTCTTATCAACTTCAGAAGAGAGTTTTAAAATCCAAAGAGATAATGCAAGCATAAATTATGCTGCCATACAAATATAAACTATCGTTTTACTGTAGTTTTTTTTTTTCCTGGAAAACACTCATGTACGCGAAGATGTTTTAATGATTTAACATGGTATTTGTTATTGAAATAATGTAAGATATATGGGAATGTCAAGACATCATCTGATGGGTGACAACTTTTTTTAATGGTTGTTGAATGCTTCTAATGAGAAAAGGCTAGAATTGATTATAAGTTATAATTTAATATGGAACATCTCTGCATCACCCCCTTTGCCTCTGGCCAATATGTACTAATGACATAGCTTGGCCCTTTTTCCCAATATTTAAAAATTTTTTTTTACTTCAGTGGAATGATTTTACTGTTATGAAGGAGCCCTTTGAGACTTTTAAATGTCATTGTATTCATTAAAAGTTCAAATTTGTACATTTGGTCAGTCTTTGTGGACTTCACACATTTATTTCACAAAGCGTAACAGCAGGAAAAAAGTCTGAGCCATTATTTCAGCCTGAAACTTCTACAAATCAGACGATTATGGCAGCCTCAGTCATTGTTTCTCAAGGCCTGTGATGACTTAATTTGCTTGCTTTCAACATTTTATTAGTACTTTACCTGATGGTTATTATCCAATCCATTAATAGCATCACTTGAACAAATAATCTCAGTAAAGTGAATAATGAATCTGGTCATGTTACTAGTTTTGATCAGGAGCACATTTTATAATTCTCTAGATTACATAACTGACTGTGGCCAAGGCACAGTCATAAAAGACATATATGAGGGGTCTTGTTACATGGTGTTAAATAAGACACATGTCTGTTTGTTAGTCAAAGTATAGTTTTAAAAGTGAGAAGGTGTCTCCAATTTCATAGGGATTTCATATCATTATTTTATGCTGATTTAAGTAATGAAATGTCTAGGGAGCTACTAGTTACAATTTTTCCCACTGCATGATGAGTAGTTTTGTGTTCTTTTTGTTAGGGCAAAGGGAGGAGTATAGTAATTAATGACTAGAGAACCAGAGTAGACTGTGCGTTTGAAATGCAACATAGGAAGTTGAGGCTTCATTGCTGCCTCCATCTACACAGCCTGTTTTTTTTTTGCAAACAAACAGCTGACTAGTGCCTTTCTTTGTGGCCTCTCACCTAAGTTCACTATATTTGACCTTATACATTGTTATTATTGCCCTTCCACTTGCATATTGCACTTCAAGGAGGAATAATTTTAGCTCCATAACTCTAAACATTCTTAAGTACCATTTTCTCTTATTTAAAGAATGGATGTAGCTGATTAGGAATTGAAACTTGGCTACTGTCCATAATATGTATGTGTAAAGGGCATGTGGGTACACAATACCCTGGCATTTATTATCTTGTTGTTTTATTCTTATCACTAGCTAATTCATTAATTTGATTCAGTAATCTCAATGATATTCACTCCATTATTATTAAAATTGGAAGGGTTCTGCCTCATTATATGTGTAATAACTTCTTCATGGAAGATAAAACTGATTATGCCTCATGTCTTTTTCCCACTCAGTTCTTGACTTCCATCTCATGGACAATGGCAGAAGCACCATCCTGCATGGAGTGAATGCATGCTTTTCATGTCATTTTTCAGAAAGAAATCGCATGTTGCTAGTCTTGTGTCCCAATAACAAAAGGTGTGCAGATAGCAACAGCTCAAGTTTAATTGTACAGCAAAGAGCAAAGCTGTTTTTAAAATCAAACTTAAGTTCTAATCTTCAACAGTTTTGAGACTAAGAAAAAAAAACTTTCAGAGTACGACTGACTGTAAAATACTGAGCGCTAGACTCAAAAATCATATAATCATTCTATATTTCCCAAACTTGATTTCCTGGCTTACTTCACATGCTCAGTACCTCAGCTTAGGGAGCGCGTTACTGGTCTTTCAGATCCAATTCTCTACTCATCCAGGCCACATCTGCCCAGTGAAGGGCAACCATCCAGCTTCCTTTGCACCAAAAGTTTCGTTAGTTCCTGTTTTCACAAAATAAAAATCCTTGTGTTTGCTCTTCAAGGCTACCTTTCTTGACCTTTAGGCTTCTGTCCTAATTTTGTACATGTTTAACATCTGACCTTACAACCTATTCCAAAAAGTACCTGGAATAGTTCAACTTGTGATTCTGTAGTTCCACCTGAGTTCTCGAAATTCCCCAGATTCACTCAGCTGTTCTACTGTGCTGTCTTCATATTGCCTCAGCTGATTAGTGAAATGCAGCTGATTAGTAAAATTTCCCAAGCATATTCAGAAGCCTCTGAAAAGTGACTTTTATGGTTCGATACATTTGCAAATACCCTTTTTATGCGCTATATCTCATTATTGGAGAGTCACATTTGGTATTAACATGTTAGAGGTATTGAGAAGGCATAAAAAATAAGTTGGATTAACTCAGAATTTGAATTTTGAATACTAAGCATATTAACTCAGAATATACTGAGGCATAGATTTTTCACATTAGTACTTATTACCTTCTCACAAAATAAATGTGAATTAGTTCATAAACGGTGATGTGACAGCAGTAATGCGGTAATACTTTTCCTTGACTTTCTTTTTTGGAGTGACCACTTCATGGGAAAAACTCCAGATACTGACCTTTGCATCAGAATTACCTATGTCCTAAAGAGAGAATGTTTCAAGAATCTATATTAGCAGAGATAATTATATGGCTTGATGCTCTTTCCGAGGAAACTAAAAACATACTCCAGATGGGACAATATGATTGCTCCTGCATTAAGAACATGAGATTACCCATAGCATCTTTTAAAACCCACAAAATAGAAAATCTGGCCTAAGGTAGGAAAACACAAGGGCTGTGGGTCGCAATTTTAAAATGGGGAGATACAACCAATGTGGCCAGTCTTCTTGTCGATATTGTCTTCCACGGATAGGAAGACTCAAACTTCTGACGCTTACATGGATGTGATTTTTTTTTTCTTTCGTTTTTTTGTTTGTTTGTTTGTTTTGCTGTTGGCCATTTGTTTCTTGTTTCAGTCCCCACCTCACATTATCTAAATGACTGTAGCTCATTTTGACTTGTGCTGTCCAATACAGTAGCCACTAGCCATATATGACTATTTAAATTGTTTTTCTATTATGGTATACATCATGAAGTTTACCATCTCAATCCTTTGTAAGTGTACATTTCTATGGCATTCAGTACATTTACACTGTTGTGCAACCATTACCACCCTCCATCTCCAGAACGTGTTCATCTTCCTCAACAGTTACTCTGTACTTACTGAATGTAAACTCCCCATCTGCCTTCCGTTTCTATGAATTTGACTAATATAGGTGTCTCATATAAGTTGAGTCATATAATATTTGTCCTTTTGTGACTGGCTTATTTCATTTAGCGTAATGTCTTCAAAGTTCATGCATATATTGTAGCATATACTCAAATGCTTTTCCTTTTAAAGGTTTAATAATGTTCCATTGAATTCATATACCACCCACATTTTCTTTATCCACTCATCTCTTAGTGGGCACTTGGGTTGCTTCCACCTTTTGGCTATTATGAAAAATGCTGCACTGTACATGAGTGTATAAGTATATAAGTTCCTGCTTTCATTTCTTTTAAGTGTATACCCAGAAGTGGAATTGCAGGATCATATAGTAATTCTTTTAAATGTTTGAGGAATCACAATATTATTTTTCACTGTGGCTGCACCATTTTACATTCCCACCAGCAGTACACAAGTGTTCAAATTTTTCCACCATGGTCAAATTTCTCCACATTCTTGCCAAAACTTGTTTTCTGTTTTTTCTTGATAGTAGCCATCCTAATGGATGCGAAGTGGTGTCTCATGGTGGTTTTAATTTGTATTTCCCTAATGATTAATTATGTTGAACATCTTTCCCATGCTTATTGGCATTGTATATCTCCTTTGGAACAATGTCTATCCAAGTCTTTTTTGCCCATTTTTTAGTTGGGTTGTTTGCTTTTTTGTTTGTTGAGTTGTAGGAGTCCTTGGTATATTCTGGATATTAATTTCTTATCAGAAATTACAAATTCCTGATAAAGAATTACTATTTTCTCTCATTTTATTGGTTTCTTTTTCACTATTTGTCGATAGTGTTCTTTGACACACAAAAGTTTTTAATCTTGAAATTCAACATCTATTTTTTCTTTTGTTGCTTATACTTTTGGTGTCATATCCAAGAAATTATTACCAAATCCAATGTCATGAAGTTTTCTCCTGTGTTTTCTTCTTCGAGTTTTATACTTTAGTTCTTATGTTTAGGTCTTTCATCCATTTTTAGTTAATTTTTAAATGAGGTATAACATGAGGACTGCTGCTGCTTTTGCATGTAGATAATCCAGTTTTCCCAGCACCATTTATTGAAAACACTGCCCTTTTCCAAGACCCAAATCTTAGCAAAAATCTTAGTACTTTTGCGGAAAATCATTTGACCTTATATATATATAAAGGTCTATTTATTTCTGAACTCCATTCTATTCCATTGGGCTCTATGTCTGTCTGTATGCCAGTATGACACTATTTTGATTATTGTAAGTTTTAAGATCAGAAAGTGTGAGGCCTCCAATTTTTGTTCTTTTCAAGATTGCTTTGGCTATTTGTGTTGCCTTGAGATTCCATGTGAATTTTAGGATGAATTTTTAAATTTTGGCCAAAAATGCCTTTGGATTTTGATAGGGATTACAGTAAATCTGTAGATCTCTTTCAGTAGTATTGACATCTTAATATTAAGTCTTCCAATCCACATTTACTGAATGACTTTCCATTTATTTTTGTAATTTCAACAATATTTTGTAGTTTTCAGCATGCAAGTCTTCTGACTCCTTGGTTAAGCTTATTCCTAAACATTTAATTTTTTTGATACTGTTCTAAATGGAGTTATTTTCTTCATTTTCTTTTAGGATTTTTTTATTACAGTGTCTAGAAACATTTTGTATCCTGCAACTTGCCTGAATTCAGTTATTAGTTTTACCAGAATTTTTTTTTTTAAGAATCTTAAGCATTTTCTACATGTAAGATCATGTCACCTGTTAACAGAGATAATTTTGCTTCTTCCTTTCCAATTTGAATGCCTTTTAGTTCTTTAACTTGCCTGATTGCACTGGCTGGGATTTCCGGTACTATGTTGAATAGGAGTGGCAAGAGCAGGCATCCTTGCTTTGATCCTGGTCTTAGAGGTAAAGCTTTTATTATTCACCATTGAGTATAAATAAAGTAAGCTATGGGTTTTAAAATTTTCATTAAGATGAAATAAAACTGAAACATTGTTTGACAGTTTTTTTTTAAGCTAAAAACATGTGTGGTGTTATTTCTGAGGTCTCTGTTATGTTCTATTGGTGTATATGTGTGTTTTGGTACCAGTACCATGCTGTTTTGGTTACTGTAGCTTTGTAGTTTAGTTTGAAGTCAGGTAGCATGATGCCTCCAGCTTTGTCCTTTTTGCTTAGGATCGTCTTGGCTATACAGGCTTTTTTTTTTCCATATGAAATTTAAAGTAGTTTTTATTAATTCTGTGAAGAAAGTCAATGGAAGCTTGATGGGAATAGCATTGAATCTATAAATTACTTTGGGCAGTGTGGCCATTGTCACAATATTGATTCTTCCTATCCATGAGCATGGAATGTTTTTCCATTTGTTTGTGTCCTCTCTTATTTCCTTGAGCAGTGGTTTGTAGTTCTCCTAGAAGACATTCTTCACATTACTTGTAAGTTGTATTCCTAGTTATTTTATTCTGTTTGTAGTAATTGTGAATGGAAGTTCATTCATGATTTGGCTCTCTGCTTGTCTGTTGTGGATGTACAGGAATGCCTGTGATTTTTGCACATTGATTTTGTATCCTGAGACTTTGCTGAAGTTGCTTATCGACTTAAGGAGTTTTTTTGGGCTGAGACAAGGCTTTTTTTTTTTTTTTTTTTTTTTTGAGATGGAGTCTTGCTCTGTTGCCCAGGCTGGAGTGCAGTGGCATGATCTCGGCTCACTGCAAGCTCTGCCTCCCGGGTTCATGCCATTCTTCTGCCTTAGCCTCCCGAGTAGCTGGGACTACAGGCGCCTGCCACCACGCCTGGCTAATTTTTTTTTTTTTTGTATTTTTAGTAGAGACGGGGCTTCACGGTGTTCGCCAGGATGGTCTTGATCTCCTGACCTTGTGATCCGCCCGCCTTGGCCTCTCAATGGGCTGGGATTACAGGCCTGAGCCACCGCACCAGGCCAACAAGGGGTTTTTCTAAGTACATAATCATGTGGTCTGCAAACAGAGACAATTTGACTTATTTTCTTTCTATTTGAATACACTTTATTTCTTTTTGTTGCCTGATTGCCCTGGCCAGAACTTCCAATACTATGTTGAATAGGAGTGATGAGAAAGGGCATCCTTGTCTTGTGCCTGTTTTCAAAGGGAATACTTCCAGCTTTTGCCCATTCAGTTTGATATTGGGTATGGGTTTGTCATAAATAGCTCTCGCTATTTTGAGGTATGTTCCATCAATGCCTAGTTTGAGTTTTCAACATGAAGTGATGTTGAATTTAATCGAAGGCCTTTTCTGCTTCTATTAAGATAATCATGGTTTTTGTCACTGGTTCTGTTTATGTGATTAATTACATTTATTGACTTGCCTGTGTCGAACCAACCTTGCATCCCAGGGATGAACTCAACTTGATCATGGTGGATAAGCTTTTTGATGTGCTGCTGGATTCGGTTTGCCAGTGTTTAATTGAGGATTTTCGCATCAATGTTCATCAGGGATATTGGCCTCGACAACCATCTGATCTTTGACAAACCAGACAAAAACAAGCAATGGGGGAAGGATTCCCTATTTAATAAATGGGTGCTGGAAAAACTGGCTAGCCATATGCAGAAAACTGAAACTGGACACCTTCCTTACACCTTATACAAAAATTAACTTAACATGGACTAAAGACTTAAATGTAAAACCCAAAACCAAAAACAAACAAACAAAAACCCTAGAAGAAAACCTAGGCACAACTATTCAGGACATAGGCGTGGGCAAAGACTTCATGACTAAAACACCAAAAGTAATTGTAACAAAAACCAAAATTGACAAATGGGATCGAATTAATCTAAAGAGCTTCTCCACAGCAAAAGAAACTAGCATCAGAGTGAACAGGCAACCTACAGAATGGGATAAATTTTTTATAAGTTACCCATCTGACAAGGGTCTAATAAATATCCAGAATCTACAAGAAACTTAAACACATTTACAAGAAAAAAAACACCACCATCAAAAAGTGGGCAAAGGATATGAACAGACACTTGTCAAAAGAAGACATTTATGTGGCCAACAAACATATAAAAAAAGCTCATCATCACTGATCATTAGAGAAATGCCATTCAAAACCACAATGAGATACCATCTCATGCCAGTCAGAATGGCGATCATTAAAAAGTCAGGAAAAAATAGGTGCTGGCAAGGCTGTGGTGAAATAGGAATGTTTTTACACTGTTGGTGGGAGTGTAAATTAGTTGAACCATTGTGGAAGACAGTGTGGCGATTACTCAAAGATCTAGAACCAGAAATAATACCATTACAGGACATACACCCAAAGGATTATAAATCATTCTACTATAAAGACACATGCATATGTATGTTTATTGCAGCACTATTTACAATAGCATAGACTTGGAACCAACTCAAATGCCCATCAATGATAGACTGGATAAAGAAAATCTGGCACATATATACCATGGAATACTATCCAGCCATAAAGAAGAATGAGATCATATTAATTGCAGGGACATGGATGAAGCTGGAAGCCATCATTCTCAGCAAACTAACAAAGGAACAAAAAAACACCACATGGTCTCACTCATAAGTAGGAGTTGAACAGTGAAAACACATGGACACAGGGAGGGGAACAACACACACTGGGGCCTGTCAAGGGTTGGGGAGCAAGGGAAGAGCATTAGGACAAATACCTAACACATGCGGGGCTTAAAACCTAGATGACAGGTTGATAGGTGCTACAAACTGCCATGCCACATGTAAACCTATGTAACCTGTACATTCTGTATACACATCCTGGAACTTAAAGTGAAAAAAAAAAAAACTAAAAAAACTAAAAAGGGATTTACTACAGGAGCCAGATATTTTGCTCTCAGACATTTATCCAGAGGCGTAAAAACTTGTATTCACCCCAAACCCTATACGTAAACATTTACGTCAGGATTATTTGTAATAGTCCCACACTGGAAACTACTCAAATGTCCTTCATTGGGCAAATGGTTAAATGGTTAAGCAAACTATGTTACATCTGTGCCACAGACTACTACTCAGCAATAAAAATACATGCAATGATTTGGATAAACCTTTAGATAATTATCCTGAGTGAAAAACAGTTATCTCAAATATTTCATACTGTATGATTCCATTTAGATGGCATTCCTGACATAACAAACTTGTAGAGGTGGAGAAGAGATTCATGATTAGGAATATGTTAGGGATGGGTTAAATGGTATAGACAGTATGAGAGAAACTTGTGGTAATAGGACAGTTCTGTGTCTCAATTGTAGTAGTTACATGAAGCTATACTTACACAAGTGCATAAAAAATAGTGAAAGATGAATATTTCCTATGGATTTTTCCAGTATCAATTTCCTGGTTTTGCTATTGTACTGTAGTCATATAAGATATTAACATTGAGAAAGGTTGGGAGAAGAGTGAATAGGACATTTCTATACATATCTCTGAATTTCCATAGAATCTATAATATTTCAAAATAAAAAGTTAAAAATAGAAGACAAACTTAAATAAAATTAAACTTTGTTCCTCAGTCACACTAGCCATATTTTAAGTGTTCTATAATTACATGTGGCTAGTGACTCCATATTGGATAGTGCAGAATTATAGAATGCCCATCATTACAGAAATTCTGTTAAAATTGCTATAGACACTCGGATGTCTGAAGGAGCTTTAGAATCCACTTGAAACCTATGCAATGATAGCATTATGAAACCACTTGAAACCTATGAAACCACTTGAAACCTATGCAATGATAGCATTAAAAGACAATGCTACCCTTGCTACATAAGCCAAATTCAAGGTCTTCTCTTTTAAAGATACGTTTATTATTCCACAGTTATTCTTCAACTACCAGTAAGGGCAGCCACACATTCTGTTATGTAAGCAAAAGGAAATGAGTAACTTTGGTCCCCTACCTCCAGAAATGGCACAACTATTTTTTTTCTATTTCCCTTCTCTTCTGTTCATGATGTGGGGAAACTGGGTCATGTCACTAACTTTGTGCTCATTTAAAGAAACCTGGGCCTTGAAACTTTCTTAGAAGGGTGTTGCATCATGCTCAGAACCACATATGAGATATTCAGGATTTCCCAGATGATTCAAATAATTTTCTTTATTTTACACATGACTTTAACTGCATTTTAGTAGTTCAAATTTTTATGAATATTTAGACAATTGAATTTGACAGTTGACAATTTTTCTCATGTTATTTTTCTGGGTATTTTTGCATTCTGTGTTTGTATTTTATAGTAATACATTTACTTATACAGAATTTAAAGATAAAAGGGAATAAAATTTAAAAATAAAATTGTTTGGGAAAGGATTAACTTTTCAATGTATTGTCCAGGGACAATTGGTTACTGGTTGGAAAAATAAAGAGTGTGATTCCTATCTCACCCTATACAAAAGGCATAAACTCTAGGTGGATTTAATATCTAAATATAAAAAGGAAACTTTAAAATTTTAGAATAAAATGGAAGGATATTTTCAGTTACCTTGGGATAAGGAAGAGCTTCTTAAAGAATGGATGAAAAGCACAAACTGTAGTGTAAATGATGAATACATTTGACTACAATAAAATTAAAATTTATATTTTAAAAACTATAAAAAAAGAAACCTAACATATAGACCAAGACTAGAAGTAATTTGCAATATAACAAAAGATCAGAACCCAAAATATCTGAAGAGCTTAGATAAGCAATTTAGAAAAAGAGTCGATAGAAACATATGCAAAAGATTTGAAAAGAACTCAGAGAAAATATATAAATCAATAATGATTAATAAATGAAGAGACTCAGTCTCCTCTGTCATAACAGAAATGAAAATTAATTTTTTAATAACCATCAGCTTGACAAGAAAAAGTGAATATATTTTAACATCTAAACGACTGAACATATCTACAGAAAAATAAATATGCCACTTTCCTCCTCCTCCTGGGCTCAAGTAAACCTCTCACATCAGCCTCCGAGTAGCTGGGACTATAGGATGCTCTTGAGCCCCTGAGCTCAAGTGATCTACCAGCCTCTGCCTCCCAAAGTGCTGGGATTACAGGTGTGAGGCATCTGTCAGTATACGACTTTAATTAAAGTAACTTGTACAACTATCACCCAGCTTAAGAAACCTTCATAAACCTTTTCTAAGTCACAATACCTTTATTCTCTACTAGTTGTAACTATTACCTTGAGCTTTTTCAAGATCTGATGACGGTCTACAGGGGAAAAAGCCCTGAACTTTGTAGCATTTGCTGATGTCCAGGAAGTAAATATTCCCATTATGGCAGATTTCAAGCTCCCAACATTTCAACTGGCTTGCCCAGTTCTTAAAAACCTAACAAATAATTCTCGTATGTATAAGCCTACTCCAGCACTCATGTCAATTCTGTCATTTCTTTGGGTTTTCTTCTTTTTGTGTGTGTGTATGTACTACCTCAGTGAGCATCTTTAAATAGTTTTGTTTTAGTTGCTTCTGGGAATATCAATATTATGTGACTTAATGAAATTACTTTCCTTCTGATATTCTGGAAGAGTTTAAATAGCATTGAGATTATCTTCTCTTTAAAGGTTTAGTTAACTCCTGTAAGAAACCACCTGGATTTACTGATTTTTTTTTTTCTTTCTTTCTTTTTTTTTTTTTTTTTGATGAGTTCTGTCTGACAACTTTCTTTCTTCCATGGAAATTAGACTTTCTATTTTTCAGAATCTCCTTTCTGGTCCGTTTTGATAATTTATATTCTCCTAGAAACTTATTTCATCTGTTTTCACATTTACTTACATATATTTGAGAAAGCAGCTTTGTGATACATTTTTTTGTTTTCTAAGGTTATTGCTGTCTTATCTTTTTTACTTTTGGATATTTTTCTCCTATTTTTTCTTGATAGCATTCTAAATATATTTTCTATATCTTTTGGGTTTAGAGCTAGGTTTAGGATTTATTCATAACTTCTAGTGTTTTGTTTTCTGACACATGAATCTCTGTTTGTATTTTATTAGTTTTTTTCCAACCTCTTCTTTCTGAATTCTTGAGCCATCTATTTAATTAGTGTTTTTTGTAACTTCTTGTGTATTAATGTATGTAGTTAAGGCTACTTGTTTTTCTCTGAGCACGTTACTTTAGCTGATAAGAATGAATCATATTTAGAAAAAAGTGTACTAAATTGTGATTCAGGACACATAGACTTCCATCCTGTTTCTCTCTGTGCGTAGCAGTGTCATTTGGGCATGTTACTTTGTCTTCCTCCCTAGATTTCAGCTTCCCCAACTAGAAAATGAGAAAATATTTGATCTCGGAACTTCTATTTTGCTCTCTAATTTTATGAAATATACCCTCATACCCAGGTTGCAACTCCAATATTTTGAATTGAGTCTACAACATGAATTCTAAAGTCTCAAACTTCTTTTTTCCTAACATACTAGTAAGTCTATGAACTGTATTCTCTGGTGTAATCAAAAAGACATGCTTCTTTTCATTCTTTATCTACAATATGGGGGCCTGAGCATCAAGCAGATTCAGGGTCTATATAGACATTCTTCATTAACTGGGAACATTTTGTCAGAATCAATCAGCTGTTGGAAGTTATTATGGAACGTTCATGAGGAAGCATTTTCCAAGATCCTTTGAAATTCTTGAAATACACAATTGTTAGCAATGCAGAATCAAACAGAATGCAGTCTTATCGAATGGGTTAAGATGAAGTTACAACAAATATTGTGTCAGAGTAAACATCAGAAAATAGATTTTCTAAGGTCTAGAAGTTACAAAGAAATATGCAATCATGAGAATATTATTAAACATTGACAGATTCTGTATCCAAGTGTTCCTTAAAAAATAAAAACCATTTATTTTGCGCTAATAAAAATATGTTAGGGAATAGCAAACAGATTGTCACAGAATCTTTAACTCATCCATATTACATAAAATTCACAAATGAAATTACTGTCTACATTTTAAAATCTAAGTAGCAACTGCAAAATCAAAGTACTTTGTGGAAGAGTTAACGTCACTACAACAAAATGAAATACCTTAAGTTGTGTGTCTGTCTCTGTATTTAAACGTTAATACAAACCCAGTATATTTTACTTATACTGACTAATGTAGAAAAATCCAAGAAGGTGAATTAGTAGAGAAATGGAACAAAATATCATTCATTTACATTAGTTTACTGAAAGACATTTTGTCTTCTATTTTATAAAATGTTATTATGTAACAATAGAAATCATTGCCCTCTCTGTATAACCCTACACGGTCTGAATAAATCCCTTCTGAATAGTTTTTCTGTACAGCTCACCACATTTCTAACTACAGGAATGTAATCTTCCAGCCTTAAAAAACACATTGATTTTTATGCACATAAAGAGACCAGGTTAATTAACGATGCTAAAAATGATAAACATAATTTATTCTTTACCTCTCACAATAAGGGACAGAAAAGTTATTACATGCTACATTTTGTTTAAAGATTTATGATGCAGCATAATTTCCATTTCCCTTATAATAAATATTTAAAAGACATATTAAACACTTCACCTAATTGCAAACCTTATATGAAAATATTAGGGTGATGGTTTGGAAGCACAAAAACATTTACTGTCACTCAGTGCTTTGTACGTTCTTTCATAAATCAGTATCGGAAGCACACAAGCCAACAAAACTCTGAAATTCTGGCCAAACAGTTCCCAGTTATGTGCAAGAGATAATTGCTTCTCAAAGTGCCAAACTGGACTTAAAATTTAAATAATAGAATATAAATATGCTGGACATGAGTAGGAAGATAATGCATGTGCATTTATTTTGGCTAGAGTCTGCTTAAAATTTTGAATTTTTTACTTATGACCGGTATAAGCTTGGATAAGTTACTAGATCATTTTGGGCTCATTTTATTTTCTAAATGGGAGTGATGATACCTATTTTCTAGAGTTGTTATAAAGTCAAAATGAGGTAGTCTGTACAAGAGCTTTTGGTACATGGTAAGCAACTATAAAATTTTCATTTCTCTTATGATCTTTTATAATCGGCCATTGTTTAAAACTATAGAACTTAATGTGAAAGATAAAATGTGAACATGCACATAAAAATATGGGAAAATATTTCTAAAAATGACTACTAACACAGAAACTGGAGTTAAGCAAGAAAATATAGAAAATTCGACTAATGCAGCCAGTGCCAAATAAAATACAACACTAGACTCCTGGACAAAAGGATATGGTAGGTTGGTCTCTTTCCCGTCATTAAGTGGATTTCTAATTATGTTGTACATGTTGTTTCAGAGGCAAAGGCCCATTGAAAAATACATCTGATGTCATTAATGCTGCCAAGAAAATTGCCGAAGCAGGTTCTCGAATGGACAAATTAGCTCGCGCTGTGGCTGATCAGGTAATAGAAGAGGGAAGGGTGGGCACATGCTGAGTGGAGTCATTAATCAGCACTTGGGTTTTGTAATTAGTTTTATGCACCCTATAAAATGCCTCTGAAGAATGAATCAGAGGGGAGAATCACTGATATTTTACACACTGGTATCTGACTCTCCTGACACTGTGCTGGTGGCAAACGTAGATTTAACTCAGGAGAGAATGCTAAGGCTTCTGACCAAAATTCCTTGAGAAAGAACATACTACTTAGGAGACATCAGGCCCTGAAGAGTCACGGATTGTCCCAGCCTTCCCCATTCAGAAAGGCAACTATACTGCATAATGAAGGGGGGAAAAGCAGGTTTTTAAATTTTCATTGTTAGGCTCTTGGTTTAAATATATTTTCAGAGATTCCTACATAATGCCCTCTTTTGTTTACTTCATGGTGCCTATCACATTTAAAAAGTATATATTTAATTTATTGCTTTACTTTTTTTTTCTGTTGCCCCCAGGAAATTTAGGTTGCACATTTTAACTGACTGACAGAATGAATAAAGGAGGGAAAAGAGCAACCTGCCTTGTGGTCAGGGAACTGAATTAGCAGAGCTTTAGGGATGTGATGGGTCATGATTTGATGGTTTGTTTAAAAAGTTGTCGCGGACTCTACCAGGACTAGAATGGAAACTGCGGGTAGGACAGTCAGGGGCATTCGGAGATCAAAGGGCAGAAACAGGTTGCGGAATCTGGGAGAACATCATGTTTTTAAATGTAGAAATAAGAAACTAGAACTTTACCTTTTCTTATTTAATATGGATCTCACTCTAATGATATTCTTCATAATAACATGCTCCACCATAAACGGGATTATTCCACATGATCAAGAACCTTCAGATTTCAGCTTTATTCTAACCCAGACTCAGAGGCATCAGAGATAAATGAAATTCTCAGAGTATCTCTTAATGCTTTCAAACCAAACTAGGATATACATTAAAAGAGTTCTCACCTTGAATGTTTATTTCCATACTTTTCATTTTATTTGGCTTGAATTGGAACTTTAAAATCCTGTTCTAAATGTTTTGTTGCAATTATGGTCCATTTCTTTTAAGAGTGCTTTAGTTAGTAGACTTTTCCAGGTAACTAATGATTATCCCTATAAGCAATAGTGGTTTACGGTTTGAACCACTTTGGATGGATTGTATCATAAAATATAAGTTTTGGAAATAAAATATTATATATGCTACTATCTACATGGAAATATTAACATGAATTTGCTTAGCATACTGCAGTACATTGATGCAAGCTGGAGATACTGAAAGAGAATTGCATCCTTCTCCATATATGGTTCTAGTCTCTGATGATCTGATGATTTTTGAGTCTTTGTGTTGCTTATTGTAGTTTTCCTCCCTCATTCCTACATATAAGGGTTGCTCTTCTAAATACTTACTGCCTCAGCATCCCAGGCTCTAACATCCTTCATTCAAGTCAATACCAAATTCACACACCTTTAAAGGCTGAAAAAACAAAACAAACAAAACCCCACATGATTTTACTATCAGGATTGCACTTAAGAGTCAACGAATTCTCATTTTAATTTTATTTTACATATAAGATGGCTAATTCAAGAAATTTTTTTAACTTTTGACTTTTGGAGAAACGCTTATTGGTTGAGATAACTCAAGTACTATGATAATTTGAGAGCCGCTCACAATTTGTAGGAGCTGAGTGTTAACCCATTGCTATTGCCTAATTTCAGGGCAATATCAACCATGAGGCTTCACAGCATAAACTGAGGGGTTTTTTTTGACAGACTTCAGTAAGTATTCCAGAAAGTTCATGTAGAGGAGGGAAGAGACAATGAATTTACTTGAAAATACGCATACAAAAAAATTACCAACTAGAAAAGGCCACATTCTTTTTCTGCAAACGTTGAGAAGAGTTGGGATGTGTAGAGTGACCAGAAATTGGCCACCCACCAATTTGTCAGGAAGGACTTCTTGGGAGTGAAAATGAGCGGAGTTTGAATGGCTGTTTCATTATACTTTAAATCTCAATGACCAAAAGTATTTCTCGGCATCTTTAGGCCCCTCAAGTTCAATAGTTTTGGTTGTGACTTTTGTTTTTGATTTTACCTTTGGGGCTTTTATTTTCAACTGTGCAACCTGAAGCATAACTCAAAACAGTTGATATGTGAAAAACACATCAAACACACACACACACCCCCCGGGATACTACATTTATTTTGAGATTCAGTGACAGAGTATTTAAATGCTACTATGTCACAGTGACTGAAAATAAACAGATGAAGTTTAAACCTAATCCTCTTTGTGACATTATTATTGTCATTAGCTAAGAAATAACTTGCAATTTTTGATAAAGAAATCTTCAGAAAAAAATGTTATCAAATTCTGCACCTATTTCCATGATTTAGGAGTTATTTTCCTTGATTCATCATGCCTTTTTAAATGTGTATTGTAACTGCTTTGGTTTAAATAATAGAATAGAATGAATATTACCAAGGACTGGATTGGTTACATTTATTTTGCCAGAAAGTATTTTATAAAGATTTGAGATATGCATGCCATATAAACTTTTTATGGACTGTTGCATTTTTAATTACTGTTCCATTGAGATAGAACTCTCAGTTTAATTTGCTGCAAGGTATTTGTATCAAAAGCCTTGTCAGCCCTCTGGGGAGATGTCATTTTAAAGTTAATTCCTTTCCGTGTATGGGTCCCTGGAGTAGGATAAATATTACAGTATGAAGTACTTGTAAGGAGCTAAAAACAATCGCTGTGGAATTCTTTCTTGATAAATGCAGTTAGTGAAAAAATACCACAATGGTAAGTGTTAAATATAAAAAATATCCCTTTATCGTTTATTCAGTGGATGGTTATATGTAATCACTGGCTTTACAGTATTGATAAAAGAATTTCCTTTCTTGAGCTTGAGGGAAACTTAGCTCAGAGTCTTTCTCCCATCCTCTCATTCTAAATAAGATACTTCAGTTGTGGCTGTAGGTACTTATTTCTTACAGTATTAAGGATCTGGTGATTTTACATCCTTTGCAAGTACCAAATTGATACAGAACAATTAAATGGCCTGGAAGTAGCTCAAGCTGAACCTTTGATAGCAAAAGAAATATATAGGCATCTCAATTCCTCGGTAGCCATTGGCAATGAAGCCTCAGAAATGTTTTCAGGAGTCATGTCAATGTCTCTAGAAGTGTTCTGCCAAGCTGTGTGTGTGCTTGATGGACACCCGCCTGCTTGGGTCATAATGAAAATTCCAACTCCTTAGCCAGAGTTGACTCCGGTGCATCCATCAAAGGACTCCGTTGCTACTCTTATGAACTTCTTTCAGCTGGCTTCAGATACATTCTATCAAATCTGTTTTTCTTACAGTAGTCATGAACCATTTCAGTCTCTGACTTAAAGGCAGGTTATTATGTTGCTTACATTGTGATAAATATTAAATTCCAAAAAGTGTAATAGATTTTTTATAAGTGAATGATACATTTATTAGAGAACAAAGGAAACAAATTGATTTTCTTCCCCAAACTAAGTGGATTGAAACTGTCCCTTATGCTTGGCAGAGAGTGCCACACAAAGTGATTTACTTTTAGCATCCGTTGGTCCTCTGCATTAAAATAACATTTCACATAGTGAAAGTTGAAGAAAACTGTAAAATATTTAGGTTTCTTTGGAGTTTAGAAGACAGCAGGTAAAAATACTCATAAACATGTATAGAAGTCCCAAGAAGACTTTCTGGAATATCTTCAATCTTCTTCTGATAAAATTTTATTAAAGTAGAGCCAACCATTCTAAACTACAGTCTGTGGCCTTTCTAAAATGCACTGTGAAAAAGTTAAGTTAAATGAATGTAATTAAGGTATATGACACTGAAACCTTTTCTTTCTGCAGCTTTTCTATAACACATGTTAGAAACTGAAGAGTACTTACTAATCAAGATCACTCTTTTAATGTTTTATAGTGTCCTGATTCAGCATGTAAGCAGGATTTATTAGCCTACCTTCAACGAATTGCCTTGTATTGCCATCAGCTTAATATCTGCAGCAAGGTGAAGGCAGAAGTGCAGAATCTGGGAGGAGAGCTCATTGTGTCAGGGGTAAGCTGGACTTGGGCTTCACAATGTAAAGTTCCCACCGTTGCACTTCCAAGGCAAACATTCTTGGCAACAGTACTGCTAAAAACACCAAACTACAGTGATTTATAGGGAGGGCTTTTTTAAAATAAATGTTATCACCATTATTCCAGACCTTACAATAACTCACAAAGAGCAATTTGATTTTCCAATTACCCTGTGTTTATTCTAGCCTTGTAAAATCTCCATTCTTCACAAGAAAACTAATTTTGTAGTCTGGAAACTCATTGCCAAGCTGTGACTATTATAATTATTTGGGGCTTTTGTATATTTACTCATTGTGAGTCTACTTCCTTTTGTTAGTCCTAGTAATTTTCATTCTCTGTTCAGGAGCCAGCCTCTCTATGTGTGGATTGTGTTCACATGTTAGAGATGATGAAAACAATAGGAATTCATTCATCAGGTTCCAATGCATACTAGGTTATCGGTAACCCTTGAAAGCCAGAAGATGTTTGAATTTAATACAGGTTGATGTGCTGTTGCCAAAAACTAACATAATTGTCGAACACTAACAATGATATATTCTTTGCTCAATCACTCCAGTGTTTCCTTTCTCATGAAAATATAATTATCTAGTCCATTTTTATCAAATGCATAGAAATAAGTTCAATGAATAATTAGAAGAATCACAATTTCTTGGCAAGATTTCCAAATATGTGTTGAGGTTCTTCACCTTGGCTTCTTCTCCTCCCTCAACCCCTTTCTCTCAACACAGGGTGCCATTTGTTGCAAATTATTTGCAAGTCCAGAAATGTGGCTCTGACACCTTAGTTCTTTTCCCAGTCAGACATGATGCTACCATTTCAAGTGAGTAATTACCAGGCACATAATATTATCAGCATGGTGAATACCTTACGAAAATGAGACTAGTCACAAAGCTCAGTTCTTCCTGAAGCCATTTTTGGAAATTTAGAAGTTTGGCCGTTTGGTAAAAACATGTGGACAAATCATTCTTGAACCCAACTGTTTTTGTTCCCATATTGTTTGAGTTGCAGAAAACATAGCTGGGAAAAGAACTGATCTGGCTTGCATAGAGACACCATCTGGAAAGCCTGTTTCATGCAGTCCCACCTAGAGCCCAGTAAATTGGCTATTTTGTGCCTCTTCCCAAAGCACAGTCACCTCTTTGCATTTCCAAAATGATCCTGCTTCAACATTCTTCAACAACCAAGAGCAATCTGTCTTGCAATGTGTCCTTTCTGCCAAGCTGGTAATTACCAAGATTCTCTCGCCAAGAAGTGATCAAATCATTGCATCTTCCTTGCTGCCTTTCTTATCTTCAGCCTTGATGGTATAGTTTCCCATACCACTCAGCTTTCATGTCCATCTGTATATAGCCCCTGTGGAACTGAGTGCTTTTTGTTCAGCTTGCCTTGTGTGCTTTCATTTGTTACTTTCCAATCTTATTATTTACGTGGATGCGCAAAGCATCTTTGTGGATCTCACACTCCACAACCTCATCTGGGCAATTTTTACTAGCAGAGCCGCTCTCCATCATCCTCTCAGTACCCATTGTTTGTCACTGCCTCCAAAGCTTCATTTCCATTGTCTTTTCCTCATTTAGATGTAGTCCAAACCATCACTGGCTTTTATCACTTGCACTGTTGGCTTTTATAGAGGTGTTTGAGATTGGGAACACCATCAAGAAGCCTGTTCCCTTCTTTGAGTCTTGTTGGCAAAGTTCATAAATCCTTGCATGGGAGGAGGCTTCTTTTAGAAGAATGTTGTACAACTTGATAATAATTCTGAGGCAAATGCATTATAAAAGGTTTGCTATATATGCTCTGTCATGGGCCTGCTCTTGGCTTCCTCATGATTTATTCCAAGCTTGATTGCTGTTTGGTGCCACACCTACATCTATAGTCTGCTGTCTTTGCCAATTCTGCCTCCATCTTATTCTTCATGCTCCTTCACTGATGGCCAATGGAGAAAAAAAAATGAATATGCTTACTGTGCAAAATAGCCACAAATGACTGCTTTCAAAGTTCTGAAAGAGTCAAGAATGTGAGACCCCATACACACACATTTTCAATGATTTTGCCAAGAAAATTACACCCATTTATTCTGTCATATGGCATGGCAAAGTTGCTATTTTTTCAGAAGAAGCCATCATAGTTTAATGTACAATCAAAAAAGAAATACTTAAATCTTCTTTCTTTTTTCCCTGTGTTTATGTACATGGGATTCAAAGCCATGGCTTCTCTGAAATATATGAAAGCCCCCAGGAAAGTTACATTTGTTAGAAGTCAACCTCTCTACCCAAACAGAAGAGATTTGGACATATTATTTCCATTTTGCCAAGAAAAATGATTTTGATGTCAAAACAGAGAGCCACGTTTTTAGTCTTATGCTGGCATGATGAACATATGTTAAGCAAAATGCACAATTATGTCTTATGTCAGCGTGTTTTTGTTTTATGTGATTCTATGTATACAGACTGAGAAAGGCCTCTTGTGTTGTGTCTGCTTTTGGCTTGAGAGGTGGGGACAGATAATTCAACAGGTCACGGAGGAGAATGGATACAAAAGCTCTCCAGGTGTCATGATGGCGATCTAGAGAAATAAAGCAGTCCAGGATGTGTTTCTGTGTATGCTCATCCACACAACTGCTATCTAAGAAATACCATTGGTTTTCTACCTGGCAATTAGGTTTTTTTGTCATTGGCTTAAACCTGTCTCAACCAAAAAGTGACATTCTTATTAAATCTCAAAAAAGAAAATGCATTTGTGAGCCAATTCAGCTTAACCTGGTTACTAAGGGAGTAATGGAAAAGAAAAAATATGATAGAATTGTTAAAGTGAAAGTAGAGGAAACTGAGTTTCAGAAGATTAAACTGTCTATAAATTGGCTTTATTTATTTGCTTAGTTTAATGTTTGCTTAAATTCTTAAGACAGTTTACAGGCTTTTTTGAAAAAAAGAATATTGAAAGCAGAAAGAAAGATGAGGGGAGGGGTAGAAGAGAAGAGGCATAAAGCAAGAAGGTAGAAGAAAAGAAAAAAGAGAAAGTTAAAGATAACATGTCATAAATTAGTTTAGTGCAAGTAATGTCCATTAAATGTGACAGCATTATCTTATGGAAGAAAAGTTAAGCCATATATATTTTTAGTATGTAAATACTATTTTGAATACAAATATGTTCCAGTATCATAATATGGGTATTACTTGTATATTTAATTATCATGTTTTTGACTAATTTTTGTTTGCTAGGTTTCACAGGGTTTAATCAGCACCTTTAAAGTTAAAAATGGAGATGTATACATGGATCTGGAAAAACAAAAATCATTCCATGACCTTTAATATTTTTTAGGTACCCAAAGATTTATACATAGCCTATGATTCTGAACAATATTAGAAATACTAATGTAGGACTTTTAAATTATGCATACTGAATATCAAACATTCTGATAAACCTAATAAAGCCTACCTAAACTGTTTTTTTAAAGTTAAAAGATAACAGGAGCCTCATTATAACAATGAAGTCAGAACATAACAACAATAACCCTACTTTGATCAGGAATTCGATGTTCAGGAGAGACGAGGATGTAATTTATGGCCAAATGTACACAAAAATGGTACAAATTTTAATAGATTTTATTACATATAAATGTCTTTATATTAACAAAATATTTGAGTCAAGTCTGGAGGTGAGGAATGCTAGTTGCTTAAGTCCTTGGGCTGAATGAATGGATTACTGACCTATTCCTGAGAGATTGAGAAGCTTGCCCTAATATGTACTTTTGTTCTTTGCCATTTAAATATCTCTTTTCCAAATCCGAATGCCTCTCAACTGAGTTTAGGGGAGAGGTTTGACAAGGTGAGCAAGTTTAACTTGTGACACTGGTAGGATTTGAATTGGTAAAGAGAAGACTGGAGACTGAGGGGTCAATTACAGTAATTCTTATTGCCCATGTTTCACATTATTTTAAAAAATTGGACTCTAATTACAATCAACATGAATATTCATGGTATAGGTAATACATTCCTAAAAATATTGGAAACTGATAATATTCAAATCAATTCTACCTGACAGTGGCATATATTCAAAGATGCATATGTGTATACAAACATACAAACACAGAGCACGATTGATTTGATATTTACTCTTACACCCTCAATAAACCTTAGTGAAGTGGTCAGGAACTGAACAAGATTGATAAGTATAAACTATCTGATCCAATACAAATTAGGGAAAAGAAAATGTGGGATATATTTTGTACAATAATATATATATGGTTTGTTGAGATGAGAATTATGTTGTATTTGAAGAGCGGTTTATTCCTTTTATTTTTAAAAAGTGCCAGTATTTTGTAATGAGCTAAAACAGCCATTGAAACAAGAATTGCATCTAATTGTGTAGACCTGTACATTAAGCAACCTTTTTTTCTTAATTTTTATATCTTCTATTTTGTCTATAGTCAATTCTTCATGATCATCAAAGTGTAACAGTAATGAAAAAAATCTAAAGTGCTAGCTATTTCAATTTGGGTTTGGAATGCATGTTAGTGTTTCATTTGAACAAAAGGGTATATGTTCTAGGAATTCATAGCAGTTCAAAATAATTTTATCCAGACCTTCCATGCTTAAAGGACCTTCCCTTATGTAGGAAAAGTTGCAGTGTCCAAACCTAGAGAGAGCAAGATAAAAACAAACTTCAGATTGTAAATCTGGATGTTAGGCATAGTGGAGAAATTGTGACTAAGAAAATGAAATGAGTAGTTATAACCATTTACAGAATGGCAGTAGTTCTTTGCATACACTTTGCTAGTAAAATGAGTTGTTGCATGATTCCATATTTTCCCCAAAACCCATTCCCCAATCTGTTGATAGTGAAACTATAACCATTTAAATTCTGATTCCTGCATTAAGTCTTCCTTAGTACATTCATACCAGTATGAATGGTCATTGATTTCTGCACAACCCAAATTATAGACACCCTCAGAGGGAAATAACCTTTATATGGTTTTTTCACTGAACATTCATTCCCCCAGAGTGTTAAAAGTGACAGTCTACCAATTCAAGACCGTTATTTTTGGAAGAAATGGGAAATTAATAGGAATTTTAATAAGAAAAGTAAAAATTTCTTTGGGTGCTGGGCATCATAGAAAGCTTTGTGTCTTTTGCACTGCACCTGTGTATGTTCTCTGAATTCAGACAGTCTTGTACAAAGGAGTCTGGTATACTGCTCCACTATAGGAAGTGGCTCTTCAGTTACATTTTCTGTGATGGTCACCCTAAACTTACCAATATAATCAATTATGGCCATTAAAAAAAATCAGTTATTCATTGATGGAATTAAAGCAGTTGGTTATCTAACTGAATTGTTTAATGCATACGGAAATACCGTGTTCCAATATACTCATTTTAAAATAAGAAAACATACTGTTTTGTGGCAAAGCTAGGATGCAAATCAAGCAAATAACACTTCTTACCTTAACTGGAGACATGGATTGACCTTAATTTGATCTACTCTGTGGATGGATTTGATTGTGTCACCTAAACTTGTGGGCTGACGAGTAATTTCTATTTTAGTTTGAGGGCATTACTGCTTGTAACAATAGGAGTTAGTAGCTTTAAGAAGAGTGTCCCCTGAGATATCAGTGTCATTACTTGTCATTCAATCAGTAAAATTTCATTCCTTTGGGTCTTAGAATTTTTTCAAGTTTTGAGATGCTCTAATTAAAAGAAGAAAGGTAAATAATTGACAACTTAATTTATTATCAATTAATGCCTTAGATTTCAGTTAATATTCTGAGAATGATTTAGCAGCCAATTAACAGTAATACTTTTTGAAAACTTGGAAATTGGACACATGGGAGGTACCTGGATGAGGGGAGGTGATTGCATATACAGTTGGCCTTCTGTATCTGTGAGTTCTATATCTGAGAATGCAACCAACCTGGAATTGAAAATATTTGGAAAAAAATAAAAGTAACAATACAGCAATAAAAATAGTACAGATAAAATACAATGTAGTATTTATATAATATTTATATAACATTTGCATCATAATAGGTATAAGTAATCTGGAGAGGATTTAAAGTATACAGGAGGATGTGTGTAGGTTACATGTAAATACTATGCCATTTTATATCAGAGACTCGAGCATCCTTGAATTCTGGTATCTGCTAGGGTCCTAGAACCAATCCCGCATGGATAGCAAGGGATGACTGTATCTTGGGATATGTGTAAAACCCAGACAAACCTATTTAAGAAGTATTATTTTATAAAGCTTCCCCATAAGACGTATCCTAATTTTCCTTACTTGTTCATATATGAGAACGGTCTGATTTCATTCCAAGATTTTTTAAAATAATTTAAAAATACTTCAAATAATGTTTCAAATTATTATTGCTTTGAGAAGTGTCTTAAAAGCTACCCTCTCCCCAGTTTTGAACCAGTTTTGGATCTGTAAGAGCAAATCCAAATACATTCAATGTAATGTTTCCTTACATTGAACCAAATAATTATGGGAAGCCAAAGTGTTGAGTGAAGACCTTTATTTAGAAATGGTGTCTGTAAATTCAGCCCCTGTAAACACTTGAATTTTTCAGTTCTCAGCTCTAGTCAAGAAACAGATTATTTAGAATTGGTTACTTAAATGCATTGTGATTTTTTTTTCTTGTTTCTATTGGGGCTTACCCCAGGAATTCCTGGACTGAAGTCTGTTGAAGAAAAAAGTTGATATGTGAACAAGGTGATATAATATGAATAGGTAAAAGAGAAGGGATATTAAAATCATATGCTAAAGATTATCTGGGGATTTTGTCATTGATTTTACACATCTTTCCATTACCTTAACTGGTTAAAAATAAGATAGAATCCATAGCAAAACTAAGTCAGGATTTTTTTATTAAGTACTGGATTTGATAACATTTTGACAATAATATTTTTCTTTTTCTTAAAATAGATCAGTTTCCATAAGTTGTTTCTAATTTCCAATGGCAAACAATCAGAGATTCAAAGAGCTGCATTTATTTCTTGTTCACATAAGATTATTTTCTGATTCACTGAATTCAACATTTCCATTGCATCCTTACTCTGTAAAAGGCACGGTGATATATTTTGATTGAGTTGGGGAATTTAAAGTCACTTTATCTCTAATACCAAATAATTTTCAGGAAAAGGATAAATTTTTCTGTCCATTATGTTTTTATTAGACTGTGTAGTCTATGTTTATTTTTTTTTCCATTTAGTTTCTCAGCTTACTGAAATAGGGTTTTCAGCTAGAATAGCAGAGTATCTGTTGATGGCTATCTCTGTGCATTCATTGTTTTCTTGGTTTACTATATTCTAGAAATAAAAGTGTGTTTAACTTAGTGTCGTCTACATTCTGTCCCTGCAGATTATTTTGTCAAGTGCTTTTTCTAGCCTAAGTTAAATCATTTATAAAATATGGCCTTGAGTGCAGCCCTTAGAAGAGAAATATGTGCCACTTTATGGCCCATGTATCTTACAAATAAGAAAGTTTCCGGATGGGCAATGTGGAGTTTCTTTGTTCAGATTTCTTTTACTGCATCAGAACACACTGTCTTACTCTATCTTAAATAGTAATTTTCCTTCTGGGCTATAAATATATTTCAAAGACTTCATCCTAATTCTATTTTCTTGAAGGCAAGCTTTCTTAATTTAGACTTTTAATCTTTTCTTTTATCATCAATGCTGTATCTTGTTTTATTACTTTTCTCTGAATACCTTCATCTGTGCAGATGCCTTCTGATAATGAAATTGACTGGAACTCTGGCTAGATGTCCTGTCAAGTCGGAACAACCTGTCTCTTGACCTCTTTCATCCATTTTCTTTGGCAAATCTCTTTTGCAACTGAGAGTATCCTGGAGAAGTTATGGTCAACATCGTCTTCTAAGAACCATGTACGTTTGTCAGCCCAAATTTCTGTATGTGAGACGCTACCATAAAACAAAATCAAAACATCCTTTTATCTGAGAACTTCCAATTTGAATCTGCTGCTATCCACATTTATTGGAGCCCCTCTTATTGAGGTATTTCTCTTCAATTATAACATTTTGGTCAACTTACATGAAAAAAATGCCTGACCTTGTCTTCCATGACGAATGCATCTGCAGATTGTTCTTTTGGAATGCACATATTATTCCACCTGACTTTTCTCAATCTTTTGTGCTAAGAAGCTAAACAACTTTTTATTAACCTCAAACAAAAATTTGAGACCAGCCCTACATCTGTCTGGTCAGAATGAAATTACAACCGTGACTATAATAATGGAGTCTTGACTACTGAAATCTTGCAAACACTTCATATCTTGTCTTAAAGGGCTACTTACCCATTTCTGAAATATCATGGGAAGTATACAGCTGATCTACAGTTGGAGTAGAGCTTAGGTTTCATGAAAAATGTCAAGAGGCTAGATCCTAAGATTTGAAAATTATCTGATCCTGGCATTGCATCCTGTATCAAAGGCAGTTTTATTACTTTAACTAATATCATATCTAAAGGCATTATTATAATATCACAATCAATCATACAAAATTCACCTCAGAGGTCAGCACAGTTCACCACTCTGCATCCTTTTGATGCAGCCTAGTTTTGCATTGGGTTCCTGAAGTCATGCTCCATTTCCAAAGAGACAATAGGCAATTATAAGAAATGCCAATAGACAATCTAAGTTGTTTGTTTTATTTCAATATTTTAAAAGTGTTTAACTCCATTTTTATTTTAATATCTTAATGCTGGGAGAATTGTACCATCTGTATTGGGTAGTAAAAACTTAAGGTGTTTATTGGAAGAATGGACAATTACATCATTAATCTTAATGTCCTTTAAATTGTTTATGCGATGATCCAAGTAAGTTCCTAATATGTAATAATTTTTAAAACTGAGAAATTGTGCTAAATGACTAATTTATTTCCTACAATGGGAAAAATGAGAAGATCCCTAACTTATAAAACCAAATGAGATTGTTATAAAAAAATCAAAGATAAGCCAACTAGTCAATGATCCAATATGTAAAAGTGGAGAGAGAATAAAACTTCATAGGGCCATTAATTGCAAAATCTCACACACAAAAAAGCTGTTGAATATAGAATTTGAATTTAGATTTAGAATTGTTGAAAATAAAAATAATAAATGATACAGCAAGGAAAATATATGCAGAGTATCATTGTCTCTTCTGTTAAGTACAGAAAAAGTCAAATATAGGCAAAACACCCATCTTTTTATATGCAAGACTTTTTTTTCTTTTCTATTTACTTTAATTCTTTAAAGACATTCTTTAAATGTCTCTAACATTTATTTTGAAGTGAAAAATGGACATGATGTTGCCAAATCCATAATCAGTTTGAATTTAGTAGCTTCTGTGTTTCAAACTGCTCTCTCATCTGCCAATTTTGCTTAATTTTAAATTGCAATTATTGTAATACACTTATGTTATTTAGTATGCTAAGAATGACGGGCTTAGAAATAGAATTATATTGGCTTAAAACAGAAAAACTAATCCCAAATTAAGATTTTTGTTTATCTGTATATAGAAACAGGCTTCGGTTTTTACCCATTTATGATGCCATCATTTGCAAGCTATTGTTTTGAATGTCTAGGTTTCCTAAATTTTTTTCTGTGGAAAGAGATGGTTTCACTTTTCATGTATTCCACTAGGCAGATGAAGGCCTGACTTTATGTAGATGGTTTCAGGATGTGCCTGCTCTTCAATAGTGTCTGTTACTTTTGTTTTACCATAATCAATAACTTTGAGTATTCTATTTTAAATTCCTAAATTTTCATTTGAAAAAAAAATACTTTAGTGCGCTACATACTATTCTCATGCCTTTTCTTGTTTTTCTACGAAAACTAGACTTGGTAAATAAAGCTACGACTAGAGCAGAAATCGTCCATGACAAAAACATTTTGGTCAGTTGGCATCACTGGTCATGTAACTTGACCTCTGAGAGTGACAGTGCATTTTTTTATGATTGCAGAAAACTTGCCATTTGATTTTTTCTACAGTTCTGAAGATGAACTCTAACTACTCCTTTTAGTTGTATATTTGATACACACAGAAAAAGTCAAGATTGTCAGTGATATTTTATATTGAAAGAATCTTATGAAAAGATTCTAAAGGTAGAAAAGGGCATTGGTTATTGGCTTATCCTTTAAATTATGCCCTTCACACAATCCACCCTTGGGTTAAAAGGAACAGTCGAAAGAGTTGCAATTGTAGCAACAATGAATGCATTAGTCATTCAGTGATCCCAATGAAAGAGGTAAGTATCCCCTTAGTAGAGGACCATGTACAGAGGTTGGATATGCAGAGGCCAAAGGCTTAAGGAAGGTCACACAGCAGGGCGATGGAACTTCCAAGAAAGACATCAGGGATTCCCCACATACCGTTCCAGGCTTTAAGAGCTGCAGCCCTTGCCTTCTCTCTTGGTGATCTTCAACACTTTAAATAGGGGATTCACCCCCTTTGAGCCCCACTACAGTTGTCCCTTTCAGTGCCTGACAAGGCAGGGTGCATCTTCATTCTCCTCCCATATGGTTCCTTTATCTGTTCAAGAGCCAATGAGAAATCCAAATGGCCAGGCCGCTTAATGTCAAGAAAGCCCATATGTGTGTCTCTTTCAGCACGTAATTCCTTCATATACCTCTTTTTTCCCAATTACCCATTCCCTCTTCCACTCCCTAATCCCTTCCCAAGTAGGGTACGTTTTTTTTTTTTTTTTTTCTTTTGCTCGCTCTCTCACTCTCTCTTTTCTGTATCTCTCGGAAATCAGACAGGAGTTCAGAGCACTTTCACTACCTTTTATGAGGTAGATTGTGATGTCATAGATGGGGGCAGGGCTAGTCAACTTTCTACCCACCTCCCAACCTGTGCTGAGGGAGCTCCGATCGGGAGTGGAAGCAGTGATTCCTCCATGGTGAGTAAATTGACTTTCTAATCTAATGTCTTTCATTGTAATCATGAATTCTGAAGGCAGGGGGGATTGGATTTTAGGGAAATAAAAATGTGCCCACTTAAGGCCTCTTAATATTAACCAGCTTTGGGCAAAGGACTTATTTATTCTTTATGTGAGCCAGAAATTCCACAGCACAGATATATCTTCAATTGTGGTCTAAACTTGAGAAGTGAAAATGGTATTTTTATTTCTTTATTTCTCAGTCTTTCTTCCCATTGGGACTGAAAGTCATGGCATATGTGGAATGAATCCATTCTGTAGTCTCTTTGTGAGCTTCACTAAGGAAGGCTAGTCAGAAGGATGTATTCTTCTTTGTTTGGAAGATTTCAGGGTCATGAAATATCCTTTACTCATGTTTGCCATGAGAATCAGTGGGCCCTTCTAAAATTGTGGAGGTTAAAATGTACGTGAGGATGATACATGAGGATTATCAACAATACTTTGGGTGTTAACAAATAAAAGCTTTCTAATGCAGTGACTAAAATGTTCATTTTTTGAAAAAAGTTACAACTCCTACAAGTTTAAGGTCACAGCCATTTCAAGGTGTCACAGCCGGATTTACTACCCATTTTTGTTGTTGCACATCATAACACTGATGCTGTTTCATAGGGTCTCTTGCTAGTTAAGAGGCATGAAAAGCTGCTATTGTTTCATTTGGGTTTCTATTATATTGCTGATTAGTTCTTTTATATGCCTTAGTATTTAGAAAGAAAAGATCAACTGGAGCAGGCACTTTTCTCCACTTCTTTCCTCGTTCTCTCCTGGGTACCTATTAAAACTGTCAAGATGCAAGCTTTTGTATAAAAGGGTAAAGGGAGTTCATGGAGGTGGTTGACTCTTTAAGGGATATCAAAGCACTAGGGTGGGTGTTCTTAGAAGGGTTTGACCACCAGAATGTGAAACCCTGTTTTTTTCTTAGGGTGGGATGAAAGCATCAAGGTGTGGATTATGAGTATTATAAAATATGTAAAGAGGGAATCATCCTTTTTTTTTTTTTTTTTTTTTCCAAAATATACATCCCTGGTTGGCTAGCCATGATGAACATTTGTGTTGGAGAATTGATTTCAGTTTAAAATGAAGAGTCCTTTCTGTCTCATCAACAGCTTCTTTGTTATGCATAAATCCCTGACCCCCAAAGTTATACACTGTTATATTTAAAAGCAGTATAGCTGATACTGCCCTCTTTAGTACCCTGGGGTTGGGTAATGAGTTTTGAAGTTATTTGATACCTAAATTTTCTAACCTAAATAAGTGACTGTAGCAGTAAAGATTTCAGGCCTGATAAAGAAAGGTAAGGCCATAACTGGCCAGTAGGAAGATTTTGATGACAGTCACCTTGAGGCAACTTAATATTGCATTGTGGGCAATAATGCCAGTCTTATATGTTGGTTTATCCCTCTTAAGTCTCTGACCTACCTTCCATTAAAAGTACTAGACCCCTGAAACCCAGGTAGAAGAAAACCTTCAGTGCCAGAAAAATCTGATGTCTAATCATAGCTCAAGTTTTCAATGTCTTTTATCAACCCCTCATACAGCTGCCAGGTAAGAAATGCTCATATTTTCAAACCCTTGGGACACAATCATCTTTAAACTTCGTGAGTTAAGAACGGTTGTGTTGTGCGCTTGTGCAAATTCAGAGAGTCTATCATGGAATGCATTGTGCATGCACTTATTTATCTTCATGTGCATGTTTCATTTGTTCAGTGTTTTTTAAATTCATTTCGTATGTATTAAAAATTTAATTTAAAAATACATACCTATATTGTGCTCCAAAGGAGACAGTGAAATGGAATGGAGGTTGCATTAATTTGGGGTCTGAACACTTGGTATGCTAGTTCTATCTCTGTGCTTGACTTGTTAGGTAACTCAGAGTAAATTACTTAGATCTCTTGGGCCTCAGTTTTTCTCATCTGTAAAATGATGGTAGATGATCAAAAAGAGAGATTCTGATGCATCCCTGCTCTAAAAATCTATGGTTTTATGGTATATTATTGAAGAAATGGCTTATGGGAAAATGATTGAATAGTTGATGAAATACAGTTTTTATTTTGTACATACAATTATTAAATCCAGAAAAAACATTCAGTTTAAACAAGGTTTTAAAATGTGCTGCCTATCTGATATAGTGCTATTTGGTTAATAATATATTGTGGCTGAGCCATTTCTTTTAAAAAGACAATGTCATTTGATTAATCTGCTAAATCTAAACCACTTAGAAAGTTAAATATAAATTGATACCTGAAGAGAGGCAGAATCCATGATAGGTAGCTACATAATGATTTTGGAAGACCGATTCATGTTTTAACTCCATAACTACCTTTGTGTTATTCTAATTATTGGGGATGTAAAAAACATTTACTAGGTAATAGATGTAGCTGATCTTACTGGGGCTTCAAAGTTTAAAATTACCTATGTAATATTGCAGGAAATCCCAGGTAGTTTTGGAAGGGTTGATAAGTAGGGAATTGGTGAGTATGGAACTATGTACTATGGGGGATAAAAAGTGTAAAGCCTTGCTCCTGAATTTGAGGAATGTGCAGCCTCTTTGGGGAGTCTGTACATGTGCCAAGTGCCAACTTGGAAGTGAATACAGTAAGTGCCAAAATAAATATCCCTGTGGCCTGGGTGGGCTGGATTGCACTGGGGAGTCTTATAAAAAGCTGATACTTTTAGCTAGCTGAGAACAGAATGGTTTAGATTTTTGTGTTATTGTATATAAAAAGGACAGGGAAGTGTTCCAGGTCTTCAAGACCACAGAATTGTAAATGGAGCTGAAGATATATCTTGTGTTCAGACATGACATTTGTCAAAATCAAAATGTATTGCTTATAGTTCAACCTCATACTTTTTCTGAACCCTTTTCCCCTAAATCATATGCTGACTGTACTAGATGAGATACATGTCTTTGGAAGAATTGAGGAGGCAGCAAGTCAGTGAATTGAGTAATTATAAAGATATAATCAGGCAGGCATTTGGTCAGTTACACAAAACTCCACATGATCACTCACAGCCACAGCTATGGAAGAGAAATACATAAAAGGCAGACGAAGGAAAGAGGAAGACTAGCTTGGAGATATTCCAGTATTGTGATAAAAGTGGAAAGAGATCATCATTTGAGGGTATCATTAACAGATTTAGAAATGTCAGATGCTGATGGAAATGTCCGTCAGCTAATGAGAATCCATGTAACCAAGATGACTTTATAAAGCAAACAATTTCCTTGGGCACTAAGCAAGAACAACATCAGTTTCTCCATCCTTTAACAGCCAATATTGACAAGGTTTTAACACTAAGTAAAACTGAACATGATTATGCAAGTATCCTTCCCATATACTCTTGGAAATAGGTTATTGATTTGGGTATGATTTATTCACATTGACCAAGAACACTTACATTTGAAAGCCTCTCTGTTGCTGTAGATTCACAGAAGATTTGCAGTGGATATTTTACCTCACATAGGGAAAACTGTTTTTGTATTTCTTGCCATTCGAATCTCTTCCAAGTTATTACCTTGGCCATTCTAAAAGACTGGAATTCCACGATTAGAACTGCTCTGTTACCTAGCCCCTTTACCAGATTATAAGAACTTAGTAAGTAAACAAGGACTCAGTTTAGATCACCCAGTGACATGGCTTCTAATTTCCTATTGTGACATCTGAATTAGCTTCTAGAATTTGTTTTCTCAGGAAATCACTTTCAAAGGCTAAATTTTTCTGTTTGGGGATGGTGAAGTAGTATGATCAAAGGTAGTTTAACAAAGCAAGAAATATTCTCCTAGTGCTAGTTTCTAAAAAAAAAAAAAATGTTCAAGCAGAAGTTAGATTATGTTTGTTTCAAGAGAAAAATGATGAGGATGACAACTGTTCTCCTTTCTTCCTCCTAAGTGTCTCTGGAGGTCATTTTAGAAATAAAGCATCAGTTAGAGCTATAATTCAACAAATTCATTGAGTATGTAATATGGGATATTCTCTGTTCTACGTATGATGGATTCATAGAATTAGCATGGAAAACAAGCACATGAACTAGTAACTATGATTATAGTAATCATTTTAAAAGAAATACATATTGTGACCATTGTTGTAGAGAAGGATAAAGGGGTGTAATTTTTTTTTTGAGCCTTCACACATAACTGAAGAGGAGTTTTCCAGGTGGAAGGAGAGGGAGGAATATCTCAGAAAAGAAACGAAACATCCATAGCATTGAGGTATATAAGTATTCTAGGATAACTGGACCTGAAAATGTCAGAGAGGGCTGGAAAGATGGAGAAAAGTAAAAGATGGTGAGGTTGGTGTTGGACATCAAAGAAATTCTTCTGACCATGCTGATTTTAATGAGTAGCATTGAAAATGATCAGGATTATCTGCATGCCAGCTAAGCAAGGGGTTTGGGGTAGACTACTAAAATGCAGGATCCTGGGCCATGTTGCAAACTTCTTGAATCAGGAATGGTAGGGAGTAGGTTCTTGGAGTCTGTAATTAACTACCCCATCCCACTCCCCAACACACCACAGGTGATTCATTTTCACAGCAAAGTTTTAGAATCCCTGCAAGGCAACAGAACTGACTCATTCTGTTTCTATGTTGTTAGAAGCAGTTTCAGAGTAAAATAAAGTATCATGTTATTAAAAGATTTTGGGAAAAATAGGAGTTTAGGGTAATATAAGCATATTCTCAAGAAAATTGGTTTAAATTGTGGTTAAGCGTGAGAACTAAGAAAAGATGGTTATTAAATATAAATAATCAGTGATGCTATTAAATCTCCTTGAAAGTGAGAGAAGAAACTGTAAACATTCAAGAGACCGTCCTTCATTTTTCTTTGTCATGCTCCAATACAAGGAGTTAATGAAGATTGAAGCTAAGTTGTTCTACATCTTCCAAGTTGTGCCAAGATAAGAGATAGGGGCAATAATCCAGAGTAACATTTGTTTTGGGATGGTATTCTTTTGTAGGGCCATTTGACTCCTTTAATTAAGTGAACTTCCTTGGGAAAAAAATGTGTATGTCAGCATTCTCATCATGACTGGAAGAACCGAACTTTCATGCCCATGCAGTATATGACCTATACTATATGGTCTATGTTGAAAATGTTAATTATATAACTATATGTTTAAATCAGTAGTCACTTACAAGTGCTAAATTCTTTGTTGTTTGTTTGTTTTTCTTTTTTTCATGAACAACAGCTGTTATCCTACACCCATCAATCTGTGTAGAAAGTTAGAGAAGTGGTAAAAGACCTAGGGAGAGGGAGATACTAGAAAGGAATTTTACATTTTACTGAGACATGAAAATGAGCCCTGGTTGAGAATAAAGTGAGCCTTAGTTCACAGCAACAAGGATTGATTCTAATTTAGCCCCCTAATTGCTTTGCATACAACATATCATTTCCAGATCGCCAGAATCTTCTGTATTTTTATTTGAGAATAGCTTTGTTTGGAAGTCGAGGATTGATGGGGAACCCTATTTTTATTTGTTTTCTGCCGTTAATTTCAGTGTCTTCTCTTGGTATAGATACTGTCACTTTCTAGAATTAGTTGACTGGTAGGAGGCAGTGCCTGCCATTAAGTGAACAAACTAAGGTTGATGGCCTAAGGATATATATATCTATATCTAGGTATCTAGATATAGATGTATGTAGTTATTTTTAGTTCTTACAGATATCTCTTGCCAATGATCTGTGGCTCTGTCATTGCCCTTGTTACACCAACTAAAGCAAATACAACCTTGGGTGGTTCTAAAAAGATGTTCCAGGCAAAATTATTTACCTCAAGGCCTATTCTTTTACCTAAATAAATGCCAAGCAGAGAACAGCAACAGCTATGTGGTTTTGATTGTTATAGATCTGAAGAATATAAGTTAAATAATGTTAAAATTATAAGAGCGATATTGCTATTAGGTGTGAATTTGGAAACCAACTCTCTCTTTTATAATTGATGAAACTGGGCAACATTCTTAACCTCCCTGGGCTTTTGCTTTTTATTAGAATAGTGATAGCTACTCAGAGGGCTAATTGCCCATGGTAAATATCAAAATATCAACAGTTATATTAACATAAACAGAAGGATTAGTATGTGCCAGGCATTGTATGAAGCATTTAAAATGCACTATGAAATATGTTTTTTCAATTGTGCTCTGGAGGAAATACTATCATCCCCACTGAAAATATTAGAATAATGAGGTTCAGAGCATTTCAGAAACTTCCTGGAGGTCACAAAGTCAGTGTTTGGTACACAGTAGTGCTTCAGGAAGAGTTCTTTGATATTCTCCAACAGCATGGTGTACTCTTTCTGTCATTTCTTGTATGACATTTTAATGTCATTATATTTCTCTCAACTAGTCTGTAAGATAGTTATAATAGGGAATATGTTTGAATGTTCATTTTTTCCCTGGTTCCCTGCATGATGAACATATAATCTATGCTTAACACATTAGCTTCTTTACCATCTGTTCTTCCATTGTAGTGAGTTATCACACCCAAAAAATCCCAATAATTGATTTTGAAGTCTATCAGTCATTCATACTTTCATTCATTTATTTCTATGTGAAAGCATCTGACTTCAAATGCTAGATTTCAAAATGCACTGTTTAACTAGGATTTGGGGCCAAAAATCAGGTAACTAAGTGCAATTATTTTTCTAGTTAACTTAATTTCTTTATAATTTACTCTGTTAAATTTTCAGATATATTAAACCCTTTTTAAGAAAAGATTATGCCATAGAAACCTACAGAATTTTTTCCCAAAAAGCTGAATGAATCAAATTAGTAATTTATTGTAAAAAGAAATTTAAAAGTAACATGGTTGATTTCATTTGCCCCCTTATGCAAAGGTTATGACATATAAAGTGTTATATAATTATATATAAATATGAAATATTTGAAATTAAGTCTACTAAATATTTAATGCCCACTATTAAAAATTTGTATATAGATTCAACTACAAATGATGAAACATGCAAATAGAGTTATTTCTCTCTCACGTGGAATATATCTGTCTGTAGTTCAGGGAGAGTAGAGTGAACACAGAGTCATCAAGGACTTTGACACCTCCTAACTTTATGGCCCATCTATTCTCAAGTTCGTCTTTTGGTCTAAGATGACTGCTAGTGTTCCATCTTTCCAATTTTCACGTAGGAAGAAGAGGTGAGAGGGTTAAACCAGGTGATTCCTAGCTATGTTAGTACCCTCTAAGGAGGCTTCCTGGAAACTTCCACCCCTCTGCCCTTCTTCAATTTCTGCTTTCATCACCATACATATGGTTTGCTGCAAGAGAGACTGGTAAACACAATGTTTTAGCTCGGCACATTGCTGCTCTGATTCAAATTGAGATGCCACTAAATAAAGAGAAGGGCAAATGAATATTAGATGAGCAACCAAGACAGGATGCTAAGAATAAGAATTAAATTACCCTTACAAGATTCGATTTGAAGTAAGCAAGAATTTGGGAAATGGAAATCAAAACCTATTCTTTTTTTTAGTTATTATACTTTAAGTTCTGGGGTACATGTGCAGAACGTACAGGTTTGTTAGATAGGTATACATATGCCATGGTGGTTTGCTGCACCCATCAACCTGTCATCTACTTTAGGTATTTCTCCTAATGCTATCCCTCCCCCAGCCCCCTACCCCCTGACAGGCCCCAGTGTGTGATGTTCCCTTCCCTGTGTCCATGTGTTCTCATTGTTCAACTCCCACTTATGAGTGACAATGTGCGGTGTTTGGTTTTCTGTTCTTGTGTTAGTTTGCTGAGAATGATGGTTTCCAGCTTCATCCATGTCCCTGTAAAGGACATGAACTCATCTTTTTTAAGGCTACATAGTATTCCATGGTGTATATGTGCCACATTTTCTTAACCCAGTCTATCACTGATGGGCATTTGGGTTGGTTCCAAGTCTTTGCTATTGTCAACAGTGCCTCAATAAACATACTTGTGTGTGTGTCTTTATAGTAGAATGATTTATAATCCTTTGGGCATTTACCCAGTCATGGGATGGCTGGGTCAAATGGTATTTCTAGTTCTAGATCCTTGAAGAATTGCCACACTGTCTTCCACAATGGTTGAACTAGTTTATAGTCCCACCAACATTGTAAAAGCATTCCTATTTCTCCACATCCTCTCCAGCATCTGTTGTTCCCTGACTTTTTAATGATCGCCATTCTAACTGGTGTGAGATGGTATCTTATTGTGGCTTTGATTTGCATTTCTCTAATGATCAGTGATGATGAGCATTATTTCATATGTTTGTTGGCTGCATAAATGTCTTCTTTTGAGAAGTATCTGTTCATATCCTTTGCCCACTTTTTGATGGTTTTTTTTTCTTGTAAATTTAAGTTCTTTGTAGATTCTTAATATTGGCCCTTTGTCAAATGGATAGATTGCAAAAATTTTCTCCCATTCTGTAGGTTGCATGTTCACTCTGATGATAGTTTCCTTTGCTGTGCAGAAGCTCATTAGTTTAATTAGATCTCATTTATCTATTTTGGCTTTTGTTGCCTTTGCTTTTTGTGTTTTAGTCATAAAGTCTTTGTCCATGCCTGTGTCCTGAATGGTATTGCCTAGGTTTTCTTCTAGGGTTTTTATGGTTTTTAAGTCCTACATTTAAGTCTTTAATCCATCATCTCGGCCCCAAATCTCCTTCAGCTGATAAGCAACTTCAGCAAAGTCTCAGGGTACAAAAATCAATGTGCAAAAATTGCAAGCATTCCTATATACCAATAACAGACAAACAGCCAAATCATGAGTGAACTCTCCCATTCACAATTGCTACAAAGAGAATAAAATACCTAGGAATACAACTTGCAAGGGATATGAAGGACCTCTTCAAGTAGAACTACAAACCACTGCTCAAGGAAACAAGAGAGGACACAAACAAATGGAAAAACATTCCATGCTCATGCATAGGAAGAATCAATATCGTGAAAATGGCCATCTTGCCCAAGGTAATTTATAGATTCAATGCTATCCCCATCAAGCTACCACTGACTTTCTTCACAGAACTGGAAAAAAAAAAAAACACTTTAAATTTCATGTGGAACCAAAAAAGAGCCCACATAGCCAAGACAATCCTAAGCAAAAAGAACAAAGCTGGAGGCATCATGTTACCTGACTTCAAACTACTACAAGGCTACAGTAACAAAACAGCATGGTACTGGTACCAAATCAGAGATATAGACCAACGGAACAGAACAGAGGCCTCAGAAATAACACCACACATCTACAACCAGTTTTCCCAACACCATTTATTAATAAATGGTGTTGGGAAAACTGGCTAACCATATGCAGAAAGCTGAAATTGGATCCCTTCCTTACACCTTATACAAAACCTATTCTTTGTAGTTTTTTGAAACTCAATACTCATATTTAGTTGTTCTGTAAACAGTTTAAAAGGCTTTTTTTCTATGTTTTTTAGAGAATTAAGATAGGTAACTCCTGCCTACAGCATACCAGCTTTTCTGGGAGGTGGAGGGCTTTGTTTCCAAGTAGGCTTCCCTTGCTGAGTTATACTGGCAGATAGAAGCTGCCAATGAAGGCTTTGAGTGGCACGATGATCCCCATCGTATGAGGAATCTGAAAAGCACTGGGAAGAGTTAGGCTTGGGGTGCAGTTCTTGCAAGTGTATTCCCTCCATTGAGTGGAACGAGAACTGAATGCTGACTTTCAATAGCTGGCTATATGACCTGAGCAAGTTGCCTCACCTCTCTGAGCCCCATTTTCTCAGCTGTAAAGTGAAAATGATATTAGCATCTACTTCATTGAGTTATTGTTAGGATTAATGGTGTTGATGTGCACCATACATTTAGCACAGGGTCCAGAATGTAGGTGTACTAAATAAATGAGAAGGTATTTTTTGTTATCTTCTCTCCCCACAAAAGACTATATAGTCTTTTGGATAATGTTGGTGCCCTCCGGTTCTTATATCATGTCTACCCCAAGCAAGGTGCTGGACATAACAGCAGTGAGCAACCAATGAGTCAAGGTCTCTGCTGTCATCAAGATTGAGTTCTTTTGTCACTGGGAGTCCTTGAGGAATCACTGACAGAGAGGGGATAGTTGAAAATACAGAAAGGAATAACCTCAATAGAAGTGAAATAGTGATTGTCATATTTCACTCTGTAAAATGAATCTCATGGGTAGCCAACCAAAATGGAGATTCCTGAAATCCACAGTTCTGAAACTCAGCTCTGAGAAGGGATCAGGAATCTGTATTTTATTCCTAAAAGTTTCTGATACAGATAATTCATGGATCACACTTTTAAAAAACACTGGTCTAGGAAGTGGTGGAGGAAAAGAGAAACCTATAGGCTATAGTGAGAATTTCTCCAGACAGTTTAATTCCTTTCCTAGTCCCTTTTCTAGGAAAACTGGGTTTGCTTCTTCAGGCTGGTTCAGTCTAGCCTCGTTTGGATAATTCTTTACTATAGGGAGCTTGTTGTAGTTATCCACTGTAGGATGTTTAAGAACATCTTTGGCTTCTCCCAACTAGATGCCTGTAGCAACTTTTCTTCTCCAGTAGTGATAATCATAAACATCTCCAAACTTTGCTGAACATTTCCTGGAGTGGGTGGCAAAATTACCCCTAGATGAGAACCATAGGACTGGTTGAAATCTTGACTTTTCACCTAGGATAAACATACTGCTTTAAATGGAACCTTTCACGTCTTCCCTCTGGAAGGGTGGAAGATGGCAGATAAGATAGTTCCAGATTTAGCTGCCAACCTTGCTTCCAGCCAGGTGTCAGTGGGTGAAGGTACAGTTCTCTAAAAGTCAGGCCCCTGAGAGCCCACCAGAGTAATCCTCTAGACATAACCTTCCTACAAAGTATAAAGGTCTAGATCTACCTCTTTGCCTGGTTATCCCCAAATCTTCCTGTCTTAGAGCTTATGTATTTCTATTCCCAATGGCAATTAAAGGTTTCAGTGAAAATGTTGTCTGAAATAAAAGTTTAAACAAGGTAAAATGGCTTTCACTTCTTTTTACAAACAAGAATATTGATGTTAAAACAATTGTTTTCATACCACTTTTTCAGAAAACCTTTTCATATATCATTACATATTTACCTAGTCTCTCTGTACATTTTAAAATTTTTGCTCATGCCTGTAATCCCAGCACTTTGGGAGGCCGAGGCGGGCGGACCACAAAGTCAAGTGATCGAGACCATACTGGCCAACATGGTAAAACCCCGTCTCTACTAAAAATAAAAAAATTAGCTGGGCATGGTGGCGCATGCCTGTAATCCCAGCTACTTGGGAGACTGAGGCAGGAGAATCGCTTGAACCCGAGAGGTGGAGGTTGCAGTGAGCCGAGATTGCGCCACTACACTCCAGCCTGGCAACAGAGCAAGACTCCGTCTCAAAAATAAATAAAAATAGTTAAAATAAAATTTTTACATGGTGAGAGAATGAGTAACTACATTTTTAAAAAATAAGAAAATAAAGTGATAGTTAAAATAATCATTTTAATAATGTTAAGAACATAACGCTAAGGATCCCCTTGAGATTCAAATTGCTTCTGTGTTTGTTAATATATATTATGATGATGAGTAACTCTGCAATGTTGAAATTAGTGCTGGGTGAGCCCTTAAAACCAAGCAAGTTGTAGGTAGAAGCTGAAGAAGTTGCATGGCTTAGCATTCGTTTTTTAAAAGAAAACTGGAGAACTGTAACAGGTAGTGACTTCAGATATAACAGAAATCATGCTTTCTTTCAAAGATATACCTTTGGTATAATTGAAGAATTTTTCCTGGCATTTTTTAATGTATCAGGTAAAGGAATAATGATGCAACCTTTACATCTTGTAATAAATGTGGAGGTGATAAAACTTTGTCAAAGACTAGATTCACAGGGACTCTAAGGTAGCAATTGTGCCATGAGGAAACTTTCATCTTAATATTAAGCATGATTTTTAGTAGGTACAAGATACTGTATCATACCATCTCCAGCCCTTTAATGTTTACCTTTGTTCCTTGGTTAAAAGTTGTCATCTTATTGGAAATTAAATGTAGTACTTTTTTTTCAAAGAAGTTTTCCAATTTCATGAACTTGAGGCTTTCTTTCAAAGAAACCACTAATTTTTTCTTATTTTTTTTTTTAGCGACACTATTACGCATTTTCAGTCTGCTGAGGATTCGATTTCCTTTAATCTGTTGTTTTGAAAGTTTCTTGTATAACTCAGCCTCGTTGCAAGGGAACAGACAATATGTAGTCCATCCATGGAGGCTCTTTGTTGGACCAAAGAGATGATATTTCCAGTTTTAGATTGAAGGGAACCCTTTGGCGCTTTCCCTGAATTTTCCCTGAAGTACATTCACTCCAGGAGAAACAGACTAGAAGGTTCCAATTAGGCCAAGCCCTGGCAGGCACCTATATGGAGAAGTATCCTGGCTTATTAGGAGAACCACCTTAAATGCCCTTTATTTCATCTTTTATTTAAAGGCAGTTGGAACTGCGGTATATTGATAAATGCACTATACCTGAGGACAGAGGTCATGTGCTTGAATCCCTGGTAATTGTCTATTAGCTAGCAAGTTCTTCCTCCCTAAGCCTCAGTTTCCTATCTGTAGAATGATGTGCCTAAAGTGATGTAGTACTTTTTTTTTTGGTGAGAATTAAGTGATAGTAGCATATAGGAGAGATCTAATTGGTTGGGAGGGTCAATATGTTTTGAATCTGGAAAAAAATAAAGTATATTAACCAATAGACAAGTGCTAATCAACTTTTATTGATTGTTAAATTGATGCATAAGACCAGCTGACTGATAAATAATTGATGTTCAGGGGCAGCCTGCACCAAGCAAACATAAGAGAATCCTTCACAGAACAGACCATCCATAATCTCCATTTGTATAGTGAATCCCAGCATGATTTATGTGGTTCTAGCCTTAGTGGAGAACATACCAGTAAATGGGGCAAGAAGGTACTTATTCATAAAGACCCAGAAATCTAGCTATGGCAACATGACCACACACACACAAAATCTTGGAGGACAATGTGGTAAATAAGTAACTAATGATTTGATTCCAGAATAAATGGCAACCAGATTTAAGGTGGAATCACCAAGGACAGGCTCATCAATGAGCTGACAGCTCCTATTGTAAGAATGGTCTACCTTCGTTTTTTGGTTGAATTTCTTTGTCTTTTTGCGCTGCACTCCAAAGCCAAATTTAAGGGCCCCAAGCATGTTTCCTGTGTTCTATAGTTTGGAAACTGTATTTCCTGACCATTCTCTGTAATTGGAAAAAAATAAGATCATAACTAGGCTACCCCACGAGTACTTCAGGTGGAAGAAGAAAACTTCTTTCAGAAGTACTTTTCTCTTGTTTTGCTAGGGCTTATCATGCCCTCATGCTATGCTGGTCATCTGTTGGAATACCCTCTCCTGTGGAGCCAAGACCCTGGGACTGAGGCACCAAGGAGTTCTAATAAATTAAAATGAAGATCTCAAAAGAACTTGCCAAAGGTATCAAGAGGTGATGTAATAATCTTTTATAGTCACAGACTTCTCTAAAATTTAACAAGTATTTTATTTTCTCAGTTGGACCTCAGAATAACTCACAAAAGTATATTGTTATTAACCCCCTTTACAGTTGAAAAAATAGAAACTCAGAGAGATTACAGAGTGTCCAAACTTTCACAGCCAGTAAGTGGGACAGCCAAGACTTAGAGCCAGTTTCTCTAATGTATTATCTTGTGCTTTGTGCAGTGTAAGGATGGTGCTGGTATCTCTGTGCTCTGTAGACTAGTGGTTGAACAAGAAATACAGGGAATAGCATGTTTCAGATGGTATAGATGATAACAGGTAATATGTATTAGGTTCTTATAAATTATATTATCAGCCTCACATCATTTCATGGTGTGTGCTGCATGACACATTAAAAGATTATGTTGTAAAAGTTTATAAATTTTTTGATAAATAAGTGGTATATAATGTTTAGGGATAAGGAGAATTAGAATTTGTATTTAATCAAGTTTTCTGTGAACACGTAGACAGCTTTTTTGGTTGCTGGCAAGAAAATGAAAAAGTAGAAGATGATGTTCCCTGCTGTTTGACTAATTCATATCTCAGGTGAATCATGATTGCAAGATTGGGAGTTTGTACAAGTTTTCTCCCCTTGTGGCTTAAGGAAGTTCACCTCATTACTGCTTCATCACATGACTCACACTTGTGAACAGTTAAAACACATCATAAGGCATGTTTCCCTCCACATAAATGGCATCAATAGCCAGGAATAAAGACTTAGGGCAGGAAAAGCCTATGGTAGATCTGCCTGGTCAAAGAAGCTGCATGTTCTACACAGAAATGAATTTCATGAGCCTTCAAGTAGACCAAAAAAAGTTAACTTTTCTCTATTTCGGTTTTCTCATATATAAAGCAGGAATGATGGTATTCAACTTGTACATCTTATGAAGATTAATTTATTAAGGCACCAGCACTATACCTAGCAAACATATAATTCTGTGCCTCTTAGATGCTGGTGCTATTAATGGAGGAGATGGTTTTTAAATTGTGGCTGTCTTTTGAGCAAAGACTGATCTTGAAATGCTTACATGCAAGATACAGTAAGAGGAAGAGGACATAGATTCATATGCAACTTGGCTAAAGTTTACTTTCTCTTTTATTTCTCCAAATTTTACTCTCCTGACAATCTCATGTATTTGGAAGAATGAATAGGTAGTAAGAATGGATACTGAACTAGGCATTGTGCCCTAGTTTTGTGTCTTTGGACAAGCCTTTCATGTCGTATTTCCCCACCCATAAAATTACAATGCTTCAACATCTCGGCAAATATTTATGGAGGACCCATGTGCTAGGCACTGTTTTAGATGTTTGGGATATAATGGGAGGTGGTGAACAAGAAACATAAAAATATGAGTATATAAGAATATTAAAATAGAGAAAGAATGGCAAATTAAAGCATGAGGATGGAAATGGAGCTGCAATTTGAAAAGTATGGCTTGGGTAGTTTTCACCAAGATGCTGATATTTGGATAAAGTTCAGATGGATGTGAGGGAGCAAGCCTTACAGGTATCTCAGGTGGGGAAGAGTTTTCTAGGCAGAAGAAATAGGAAGTGCTAAGGCCTTACATTGCAAACATGACTGGTCTTTCTGAGCAGTAAACAAGAAACCAGTATTTAGGAGTTGAGTTAATAAGAGCAAAATCAGAAGTATTGGGCCCCATGTGAAGACTATTTTGATAGATTTGGATTTAACTCAGTCTGTGATTGGGGAGCCACTCAAGGTTGTTGATAAGTGACATTGAGTTCATGTAACAGGATCGTTCTGGCTTCCATTTGAGAATAAACAGGGTAAAGGATGGGAAGCAAGGGAACTAGTTAGGGGAAGTTTTTGTAACAAGCCAGTAAGAGGTTCTGATAAGTTGGCCAAGTGGATAAGAGTGAAGAAGATGAAAAGAGATCAAGTAATAGATATGTTTTGAAAATGTTGCTGACATGACCTGATGGCAGATTGGATGTTGAGTTGGAGAAAACAGGTGTACCATAAGATTCTGGGTATTTAACCAAAGCAGTGGGAAGAACTGTGTTGCCAATAACTGAGATGAAGAGGACTGCACGAGGGTCAGGTTAGGGGCAAGGGTGGAGTTAATCATAGAGCTCTTACTGTCTCTGGAAGGTTGGGAACAGTCCACAAGAAAAGGCTTACAGATGCTTAGATCATTCTCTTCATGTCAAGAGGTGGTCTTTGTGAAGATAACTCTTGCAAGAACCTGAAGTATAATTTAGATGGAAGATAGATAATAGAATGGTTACAAACTCATTGTTAAAAGTAACAGAAAACCCCTACCTGCATCTGTGATCGTGTACACAGTAATCACTTGAAAATTATTTGAATGTGTGTTAACGTTAGTGGTGGATTTACAGCTCACAATGGAAAAAGCAGTGACCAGGAAAAAAGAAAATGATTTGGAGGGCTTTATTCTGTGTCAACTCAAAAAATATTTTAAAGAAGACAGAAAAAAAATGTGTTCAATTATTAAAAACCCATGGATCAACTGCTCAAATTTAAAACTAATTTAGTTAAAATTACTGATTTTTAAACTATTATACTGAAGACCTCTTATGAGCCCTTAAATGATGATAGCATTTCCTCTTAATTTCTGTAATGAAAAAAAAGTTGAAATTTTAGGTTAATGTAGTGAATTATTTTATATAGCTACATATGTGTCTAACATTTTACTTCAATGTTCTGTGCTATAGTTAAGAGCTCATTCTTTATGAATTATGTGAGGAGAAATTAGAGGTAGAAGTGATATTAATATACTCTTAATTGGAGCAATGATTGCACAGGTGACATGAGTCAAATAGCCCTCTCCTGTGCAGTTCTGTTAGTTAGAAGGCCCATACTGGATATGGTAAATGGTTTCATCTTGATTGCTAACTCTCATCAATTGCTAGTGTTTGACTGAGCTATGTGTTGAGAAGAATGCTGAGACCATGGCTAGGATCAGTAGGAAAAAAGGACCTGATTGATTGGGCATATCTGTTAAGGATACCAATGAAGAAATGGCAGTAAGTGTGTCACACACTAATCATCCTTGTTTTATTGGTTCTAGAAAGGGCTTAGAGCATTGACAAGTATGGGTTGTCTTAAGGATGCCCATTGCTATTTTTTTGATATATATCTTCTTGCCTTTTCCTGGCTTTTATACCCATTAGCCCAGGCACTGTCCTTTTCATTAACCTTGGATTTGTTCTTTGGAAGGTCTTTTCATATAACCTGCCATTTGCTACCTTATTTGATTAATAAATGTGTGCAGAGCAGGACCAAAGGCAGCAAGATTGTTGTGCTTATGTTCTGGAAAGCTAGTTGGATGAGATTTTCAAGTAATCCTAAAGAATATGTAGATTTGAAACTGGGAATTTATTGGTAGACTTAGATGCTGAGATAAGGTCAGTCTTAGTTGGAGATGGCAGGTGCTGGCTTCAGTGGTTTAAGACCGAATAAAAGATTAAAAATTATGCATTTATAACCCACTTTGTAGCAAAATACAGTTAAAGATTTAGGAAACAATGCTAGGGAACCCAAGTGTTTGTGTTTCGAAGGAGATAAACACAGAGCTTTGGGAGATTTGGCCTTCAGTGTTTGGTAGGCACTTCCAAACAAGAAGGGGCTCTCTTTCAGGGGTAGTGAGGGATCTCAGCTGGGGTCTAACAGTGTATACCTCAGAATCGAATGAAGTGAGGTGTCATCCTTTACCAGGTAACACCATTTGGTTTTTAATATGAGATATTTATAAATGATATTCTTAACCAAAATGAATAGCTGGAATTTGGGGGAATTTAAGGTCCTTGAAGTGGTCATATAAGATATTTTAAATAGACTATTTATTTTGATGCTTCCCAAATTACATGTTTAAACATCAGCTTCCCAGGCTAGATTGCCTTTTCTCCACCTTCTAGTAGAGCCACCTTGACTCTCTATTATCAATATTCCTTACCAAGTCCTAAATGTTCTTAGATATTTTAGGTGTCACATCTTTATATAAAGTTCCTATGTTTTCTTGCACTCAGTCTTGACTACCTCTTTATTCCATCTAAAGGATTCAGTAGTGCTAGAAAAGATACATAAGTGTTGGTATTTTCCTATTCCCCCCATGAACTTCTCCATTCCTTATCCCTAAAACGGTAATATTCAGGCACTGAGACCAAGCCAAGATGGTGGTAGCTTCAGTAAGAAGAGAGTTTAAAAAAGTCTAAAATGCTGAATGGGGGAAGCTTTGAAAGGAAAAGAAATAAGAAGGAAGATGTAGGAAAAGAGAAACATAAATTTTATAAGACCATGTTTGGACTCACCTGGTGATTTAAGGAAAGATGGGGCACAGTCATAATAAAAGCTGAGATGTGTTAAGGGCTTACCATGTGCCAGGCACTCAACTTCAGTGGTATTATCTCATTTAATGCTTTATAATACTAGAAAGTGCTATTTTCATTTTTAATTTTAAAGAACTTTTATGAAGTAGAGGTAAGTTTAGTGGTTGTTCAAGACCGTGTAGTTAGTGATCCATCCAGTCAAGGTTTGAACTCAGGCTTTAAGTCTAGAGTCCGGGTTTCCCTCAGTAGGAGAGATGAAAGCGTGCATGTAAGAATAAATTACCAGAGACAGTGCACAGGAGAGGAAGAAAGAGGTGGGGAAGAGGTGATCACATGAACAAAAGGAGCTGGGGTCCCAAGGAGAGGCAGCAAACATTCACTGGGAATGGAATCTCTCTGCTCTCTCCTCATCCTGGACTTCGGTAGCAACAGAGCCTTTGACTAGTTATTTCCATACACCTGTTGAAGAGAGGATCACAGGCTGCATGGGTGTTTACTTCCCCCAACATATGAATAGTGCCACATTAGGACATAGCTCCTGGGCTTAGATGAGAAGAGAAGTGAAAGAATGAGGAAGGATCATTCCGGATCTTCAGATTTTGCTCATTTTCCAGGCATAGTACTCCACCAACCTGCACCCAAACCTCAGCCTTTGACTCTTCTGGTCTACTTTTCTCTCACTGATTATGCATTGCATGCTGGAGGGTAGGAGCCATTTTGCAAGTTATTAAATGGCCTTCAGTACTTAGCAGCAGATACCATGTTCATACAAGGTTAGGCAGTTCAGAAAGTGTGGGGTCATGTAGTGACTTTGATCCATTTTATGAAAACATATTTCTCGTGGGTTCATAGATAATTGTTCCTCTTATATTTGTCTTCTGGTCATGATGATATCACCTAGGGAGGGAGAAGGGTAGAAATAGAGGGATTAAAGGTAGTGAAGCTCTGCTAGCTGGCTCTCATATTGGTAAGGCAAAAAGGAGGCTTAGCTCCTTGCAGAATTATTTATGAGACATAAACCTTGGGTGGTCAAGACACGCTGATGCACAGAATCAGAGACGACAAGATCAACAGTTAATGCCTTATGTATTCATGTGACATAAGGACTGTCTGCCCAAGAATATTTCCCAATTATGGGGGGGGGGGTGCGGTGCCTGAAAGCCCATTGGCTCTTCTCTTTGTTGCATAATTCTTCATGATTTTTTTGTTACATGGAAACCAATAACTTAGAGGAGGTCTCTGGCAGGAGATCCTGAAGGGTTGGGATAAGGGAGGGTGCTGAAAGGAAGGCAAGGAAAGAATAAGTATAGGAAAAGAAGGTGGGGACTACCTAGATGAACAGGTGGCCCTGTTCCTAACTTTCCAAGGGCCAACCTGTCAGTACTCCCACTTATCTTTGAGATTTCCATGTTAGAAAGAATGCCTTGTTTTGGGTTGCGCAAAAACTGTTTTGCCTTTATTGGTGAGAAAAAAAAAATGGCTCTAAGCCATATTTAGGAAATTTGTTGACTATAATTAAGATTTCATGGGAGTCCCCAAGGTTTACTTACCTATAATTGAAAAAATGCAAATGAAGACAGTTAATCAGTGCACTGGCTGACTATGAAGCACTACTACCTACCTAAATGAATTAAAAATGAAGACACAAATATGTCCAGTTGAGAAAGTTACCAAAGAGCCAATTGGTAAATTTCTCAGCAAAGCTGCGGAGAATTTTTTCTTAGCCTGACAGCCTGCAGTGCCTTTCTGCCACGGTCTTTGCCAATTTAATCTTGAGCCATTCCATACAGATTTCCTCACAACTGGCCTTCAGCACTGGCTGGTTCTCTGGCATTACTTAAGGAAGCCCTGAGGAAAAGATAACAGACCTCTTGTCCTCTTTTCTGTGTAATTGATCCACTACTTAGAGCTGTAAAATATTTGCTTTACAATATCCTGTTATCAAATGGAATTTGAAACTCTTTAGGAGTTATCGCATAGAATTTCACTTATCAGGGATCAGTATGTGTTGTAATATTAACTCTTTTAATGTGGTTTTGTTTGTTTTGAGACACAGTCTCTTTCTGTCACCCAGGGTGGAGTGCAGTGGCTCCATCTCAGCTCACTGCAACCTCCGCCTCCTGGTTTCAAGTGATTCTCTGGCCTCAGCCTCCCCAGTAATTGGGATTACAGGCGCCTGCCACCGCGCCTGGCTAATTTTTGTATTTTTAGTAGAGATGGGGTTTCACCATGTTGGCCAGACTGGTCTCGATCTCCTGACCTCAAGTGATCCGCCCACCTCGGCCTCCTAAAATGCTGGGATTATAGGTATGAACCACCAGGCCCAGCCTTGATATATGTGTGTGTGTGTGTGTGTGTTAACAATAAATACAACGTATCTGTGATGGTCACTTTTACCTCTATTGTTAAAATATGCAGCCAATTTTATCACCTGATTTAAAATCATCCCCAAAATGTTTTGCATTTCTGTTAATACTTAAATCTTCTCCTTAATGATTTCATTAATTAGCAATTCATAATATGGTATTAGTACAAAAAAGTGCACAATATGTCCCTAAAATCAGCTGTGGAAACAAAAGTGTAAACGCAACATCCTTTAGATAAAAATATTTGTCGACTGGGCGCGGTGGTTCACGCCTGTAATTCCAGCACTTTGGGAGGTCGAGGTGGGCAGATCATGAGATCAGGAGTTCAAGACCAGCCTGACCAATATGGTGAAACCCCCGTCTCTACTAAAAATACACAAATTAGCCAGGCGTGGTGGCACACATCTGTAATCCCAGCTACTCAGGAGGCTGAGGCAGGAGAATTGCTTGAACCTGGTAGGCGGAGGTTGCAGTGAGCGGAGATTGTGCCACTGCACTCCAGCCTGGGTGACAGCAAGACAACATCTCAAAACAAAACAAAAGTCAGTATCAGACAATATTTAATAACTAGCAAAGAAAACAATAGAAGTCAAACAAGTTAATTCAAATATAGAAGTAGTGATACGATGGATGATATATCTGTGCCATAAAGAGAATCAAGTTTTTTTGGACAACCCTGTTAAAATGTGCCCTCTTGGGAGGTAAATAAGTTTCCTTTCCCGTGCTACTTAGCAGATTCTGAGGGAGCAAAGTGCCTGAGTGATTAATAATGCCTGCCATGGACACTATGGATGAGAGTTTGTTTGATGAGAAAGAATGAGTAGACTCCAACACAGAAATGAGAGCTTGCTATCAAGGAAATGTCTTTTTGTGAGCATATAAACATTCTGAGATAACTTAAGTGGGAAAAGATGCGATTAGGCCGAACCTTTTCACCATGCCTTTGTTTGCTTGAGTTATTACCCTGGACTTTCTAGAGTTTTTTAAAAAGTGTTATTGATATAGACTCTGGAAAATGTACGCAGATATTTCAAGGTATTTCAAACGTGTCACAGTTTCTAAGGACATCAAATATCTCTTCAAAGCCTCATGGATTTTTAAAACATGAAATGTTCTTCTTGGAGGATAATAGGCTCCAATGCTCTGGATTTCTAACCTCTAATTCATTAACAGCAAAGCTGACTTGTAGCAAATTTTTTTTTCCTTGCAAGCAATTTGTGACTCCTTTGAGGGAGATAACAGTTTAAATATAAATAAATGACGAGCTCCAGTGGAAAGATTCCAGTTTTCTTGAGGTGTTTGCTCTCAATTTATTGCCAATTCTCCCATCACAACTTCCTCCCCTGAAAACCTACTCTAGGTCTGAACATGTTTAGAATAACCCCATTAAAATCGTTCTTGTTCTTATATGTTAAAGCTGTGTTATTCCCATTTTAAAATATTGCAAAAGGCTAAAGTGGACTTTACATATATTTAGGGAAATATTTTAGCATTATCAAACTCATTAGTGTTATTGGCTCTGACTTACAATAATGAAAATAAAATAGCAAGGCCCAAATGGAACTGGTTCCTTCTTCCAGGCATTTCTAAGCCATTTGAAGTAATCAATCAAAGCAAACACCTCAGTTCTTTTATTTCAAAATCACCTTCCAAATGGATTTGGCTTATTTTATTCTATTTAGCTTAGCCAGCAGTCCCATGACATTTGCATTATTTTTAATCCAATGACAGATTGCTTTGTGCTTTGGATTTTCATGAACTGCCATTTATGTTTCATTAATTTTTGTTAGTAGATGATCAGCTTTTTTGAAAAGACATACAACATGAAAATCTCTCTCTCTCTCTCCATGCATACTGTAAATATATGAATTCAGAACATGCAGTCAAATCCTAATTCTCTTCTTTAATCGTATGCCCAGCCTCCACAAATTAACATTCTAAGACATTTACTATGTCATATCATCTGCAATGTGTCCCCTACCTGTTTTATGTTATTTTTCACTTTTGACAATACTATTATTTGTTTGTTTTTAAAGCAAGCTGTTACTAAATAGCATTTATTTTATTTCTATCTTACCTCAGGAAGTTCACCATTCTGAAGGGTAAAAGATTGCTAATTACTTAACTATTCCCTACATAACCAAGGAAGGTTATTTTCTATTCAAGTAAAATACTTGTTGATGATATTATGTCTTAGATTATTAAAAGGATATTAATATTGATTTTAAAGGTCTTATGCTGAGAAATTTTTTGGTAAATTTATTAAACTTTTGTGTATGGATTTAATCTTTATAAAAACAGTAAGGAATATGAAAGGACAAAATCAAACATATTATACACCTACAGTATGCAGAACACCACCATACATGAAACAATTGGGAAGATCAATATAAGCAAAACATGATTTTTTCAATATTTACTCCCATAAATACAACTGGCCCTCTGATAAATCACCTAGATGTAACACACACACCTCAAACTCAGTATGTCCAAAGTTATACTCAGCATTGTAGCACTTCAACATCCTTCTTATTTCCACAATCTAGGTTAAGAGCATTGATGTATACTAAGTTGGACTAGTTAGGTATTTGAGAATTGTCCCTCCTCATCACTGTTAACCATTTAGTCACCAACAACCTCTTATTAAAGAGTGTTTAGATATCATGCCCACAATGAAGCTGTTTCCCCTGTCCTTTCCCTACCTGACTCAAGGTAAATTGCTATTCCTTTTGTTCATTTAGCATCTTGCATCCTACTAAAACACTGTCATACAGTGTTAAAACCTTTAGTTTGTGTCTATTTTTCTCATTGTACTGTGAGCTCTTGTGTTTCAGTGCTTATGTCTATTTGTGTTTCTATACCCAACACTTAAGCACAGTAGTTGGCAAAAAGTATTCAGTAGGTGTCTGAAGAAATACTTGGATGAATGTGTAGATGGAAAAATGTAGGGATAGACTGGAGGATAAAAAGTCAGTGATAATTCAACAATTCAAGAGGTGTTGCCCTTTCCTTTGAAAGAATGTGGTTGACTTCATCAAATTCTGTTTCTGTTGAAACTGAACACCTGTTGCAGCACGTAAGACCTGTTTGAACGAAGTAGCATGCAGCTAAGGACATAGGCTTTCAGAAATATTCAGTTGATAACATAAGCTGTACAAGAGTCATTTCAAATACTTATTATGATGTTCTTCAGCTTTGGTGATATAAGGAATTAGGCTGCACAAATATCAATAAATGGAAGAATCACAATTCAGATAAGTCTTTGCTCCAGTCTTTCTGCCCATTCAAAACACAAAATGAGGAGAGTATACAGAACAGAAATCTATTAGAAGTTGAGTGGTATTAAGAAGAGTAGGAATAGAGGCAGGGGAAAAAAAAGACAACGTCCTATAGAAAGGCCTATAAAACAGCTCTCCTGCCCCTATTTGCTTTTCATGGACTATAATAGCACAAGATGAGAGGAAACATCTGTTTTCTTTTAAACATAATATTTTGATATTTTAAAAGAATCACAACAATTAGCAGAAGCCTAATTCCTGTGGTTAGGGACAGCAGATACCTATGGGATGGAATAGGGAGAATGAGTGTAGCAGATAGTGGTAGACTTTGAGGGCTGAGGATTCACCTGCTCTGGATGGCTCTGGGAAATAGCATGGAGGAATGGTAAGAGCGTGGGCTCAGTGGTTAGATGGCCTGGGCTTACATCTTGGCTTCACCACATGTTAGCAGTGCGATAATGGGCAAGCTATATGCTTCTAAGCCTCAATTGGTCAAGCCCTGTCTCAGGGCTGGTTGTGAGATAGAATGAAATAAATGAAACTCAGGGAACTAGTTCAGAAAACAGCACATGGTCTAATTTGTTAAATCTATGCCCTTGTTTTTAAACTAGCTGAAAATAAGCAGTTTCTCTTAGGTTAGATACAGGAACTTAATGGGATATCCTATAGGAATATAAAAGGCCCGTAACTAGAAAAAGATGGATATGTCTTTCTGCTGAAAAGGCCTGTCACTGTAATTCAGATCAGCTTGAGGAAGGGCTGAGAGGTGGTTGATTTTTGAGGCCATTTTAAAACTAGCAAGACTGGACCAGGTAAAGGATTAGATGACTAATAAGAGTAGCTGAGCCCTGCCTAGTGTAAATGTGCTTCAGAATAATGGAGCAAATCCAAGACAAATTAGCAGAGATCAGTTTCCAGTGTCTATTCCATAAGGGTGACTTGAGGCCAGGAAGAACAAGGAAGGGCTGAGCTCTGGGCAGCAACATACCTGAGGCCAGAGGCTACAGTCAGCGAGGATTCGGGCTATGAGGATGAGACTAAGAATCACAGATTGTGAGAGATGAGGCACTTATCAGACGTAGCCATGATGTTAAAAGGATGTTGCCAGGTTTAGGGGACAGGCTTCCAGCCTGTTCATTAGTAGAAAAGAGTTCATTTTGGATAGGTAATAACTAAAAAACAAGACCTGAGAGATTAAGTGATGCTTCGGGGGAACATTGGTGGGGTTCAGATGAGTGGGCTTTGGAGAGAGATAGTAGTGGTCCTAATCCCTACTTTGCCAATGACTGCAGGGACAACTTATGTTACCTCCCTACGCTTCAACTTCCTCACTTATTAAATGGGGAGTAATAATCATTCCTACTTCAAGAATTTTTGAAAATTAAATCACACAATTAAAAGGACTCAATGTCAGGCATCTAGTAAGTGCTCACTGAATTTTATTATGAAAACTTCACTTATACGTATTCACTTATGTATCTTGTTGAAAAAGCCATCATTACAGTAAGTCACAAAATAGAATGCAACCATGTTAAATAAATGTTCCTAAACTTGGTATTTAAAAAATGTTGCCATGCAGCTTTATTCTAATATCTTTTCTTTAGGAAGTGAAGTTTTAGCCAACCTTGCCAATTGGAAAGCAGAGTTTTGGCACCATTTTGGAAAGGCATAAAGAAACCCATTTTTAAATTGGAAAGAATTGTGATTGTGCCGATAATGATCTAAATCAAGAAAGTGCGTCTACAGAAAAGGGCAAAATGTAACCTTTGGAAATTCAGCTTTTTTAAAAAGTCAAATTTTATATTAACTTTAAATTGGGCTTATTGTTTGTGGAAATATTTGTTCCAGTTCAGTTGGCTGGATCTCTCACCTCCTCACTTTACCTTGCTGCAAATTCAAGATCTGCCTTAGCAGGCGGCTTGAATAAAATTCTTGGCTTTATATTTCAAAGCTTTCTCACTCTCAAACAATGTACTAGGTTTATTTACAGGATTCCTGCATCAGGCTTGAAAAGCAAAGGGGTTCTGAAGAAGAGACAGGCTCTCATATTTTTGCTGCAGAATTAAACACCATCTATCTGAAAATGGAATCTGTGGTAAAAATCTCCAAATTTACTTGTAATCCCTTCTCTTCAGATCAGCTCAATTCTCCCAAGACTCACTCTTTGGGAACCACTTAATAATACAATAGCAATATATCATCTTGTTCTACTTCTACTAATTCTGTTGCCCAAAGCAAATCAACGAAATGTCCCTGTCATATTTTACCCTTTATTTACTCATAGCACGCGATAGAATTAACTAATTTTATGAATTAACATCACTCGTTTTTGAAACCTGACAGACTTACAGAGAACTGTGCATTGGCCAAAGGTGTTAGGTATTTAGCTTCTAAAGAAACCGTGACTTATCTGCTCCTGATTATTCCCAACATTTTGCTGTCTCATCTCTGTCCTTCATTATTTACGCTTCTACCTGGGGGTAAGATGGGAAAGACGAAAAGGTAAAATTCAGTGAGATAACTGGCTATGATCTTACCAAACTTGTGTATGACAGAAGTCCTGAAATCATTGGATAAAGTAAAACATCAAGACAGTCTTTAGGTTTCATTAATCCAGTGGTTCTCAAACTTTGGCAAGTATCAGAACCTCCTGGATGGCTAGCTAGTTAAAACAAAGATTGCAAGGTTTTGATTCAGTAAGTTTTGGATTGGGCCTGATAAATGCGATTTCTAACAGATTCCTGGGTGATGCTGATGCTGTTGCACCTCAGGGACTAGGCTTTGAGAACCACCCCACTAATTCATTCTTGGCTTCTCTCCTGTTAACATGAATAACCTAGAGTTTGCTTTTCCTTAGCTGTCTTTAGAAATTTAGGCTGTATAAATGCAACAGTGTGGGGTTCAGCAGTGATTTTGGTATATGTGCATTTTGTATGGCATAATAGAAGTGATCAAGTAAGTGGGTTACTCCATCCATTTGGTTGAGTTAATTCACAAAGCAATTATATAAAACATCTTCCATTGTTTTCCCCAATGGTCATACAACAAGCTTTTCTGGTGATGGAAAAATTGAGCTAATTTGATTGACATTTTTTAAAACACAGCACAACATTAATTTAGCTTAAATAACGGATATGGAACAAAAAGAAGCCAAAGGAACAGTATCACAGTGGTGTTAGATACAACTTCTGATAACCTCAATACCGCATGGGACATATTTTGTTAATAAGAAATGACACGAAGCTAAAGTGAATGCCAGTCACGTCAGATAGGAGAACCATAAGATTTACAGTCTCTCAGTTTAAACACTTTCTTAGTCACCTAGCCCCCAGGAGGCTTAATGCAGCTACAGTTCATGAAGTTCATGAATTACAGGCTACACAACAAATAATCTCTACAACTAGGAACAGCATACTTAGGAACATCTTTGCTTCCTTCAGTTAACTGTAATTGATATATTTCATTAGTGGATGTTACAAGAAGTTTGATGAAAGATCAGACTATGCTCAAACATCCCTGAGGCTGGAATAATATTTGCAGTTCAGCTGTTAATTCTTTTCTTTCACTAGCTCACATGTAGAATCCTGGCTGATGGGGAGTCTAGGAAATGCATTTTTGAGCCTCACCAATCCTGAGCTCAGGATATAGAACTAGTGTATAGATAAATAGGTACTTCCATTGGTTGGGCTATAACATTGAGATGTAACCCCAGCATCTGTGATGCAGGCAGTGAAGCAAGAAGAAGGTCGAAGCAGATATTGAATGATCTAGTATACAGTACGTACCACACGCACTAGTTAAAGACAGAAAAAAGGTAACCCAAAATATTCCTGGCCTGAATGTCTGGTGATGGGCCTCTAAACCTATTCTCAAGTTGTGACTTGTCATAGCATTTTTAAAAGCCATCCTATCCAACAGGGTGGCAGTACAGATGAGTAGTATCTTAAAAGACTAAAACCTGTGCTAGTTACTGGACCTCTCCATGTATCAGCTCTCTCATTCTAAAAGGGCATGACGATAATGCCTATATCATAGAGTTGTTAATGAGAGCTAAGTAGGAAAATACAAATTTCTCATAATAGTATTTGGCACATAGTAAATACTCAATATTTTATTAATGCATGGATGGGAAGGTCTCACTGAATGCTATGAGATCCTGACATAAGTATCAGTATTTATATATAGAAGGTATATTCAGGAGCTGTTAATAGTGAAATTGATACTCCAAGCTCAATTAACACCTCATAGAAGCAAGAACACCCATGGATTGTTCTTCTGCCTAAATGACTGTATCCTCACCAACCCTGAGCTCAAGATACAGAAATAGCCTATAGATAGATAGATACTTCCATTGGTTGCGCCATAAAATTGAGATGTAACCCCTTTATAACATTTATTCTTTAGTGTCTGCCAAATGCTTGTCCAACATTTGAGTAAATGTCACCATTGCTAATTACCCTAATGTAATAATATGAGATGTTCCACTTTGGAAAACTTCTGTTACCTTGAAATTCCTACCTGCTAAGATGAGGGCTTTGCCATTAGCTGTATTGAGATTTTGAAAACCTTAACTTGTGATAATTTGCTCCTTTTCAGCAATACTATTTATTTGCACAAGGAAAACATTATTTTAACTGTGAAAGTACATCACCATCTTGTGATTTTGGGGCCTCCATTAACCCACATGTATCTCATTCTTTTCCTACTGTAGCTGGACAGTGCCACATCACTTATCCAGGCAGCTAAAAACCTGATGAATGCTGTTGTCCTCACGGTGAAAGCATCCTATGTGGCCTCAACCAAATACCAGAAGGTCTATGGGACAGCAGCTGTCAACTCACCTGTTGTGTCTTGGAAGATGAAGGCTCCAGAGAAGAAGCCCCTTGTGAAGAGAGAAAAGCCTGAAGAATTCCAGACACGAGTTCGACGAGGTTCTCAGAAGAAACACATTTCGCCTGTACAGGCTTTAAGTGAATTCAAAGCAATGGATTCCTTCTAGGACGATAGGTTTTAACAAGAAAACTTTTTCTTTCTTTTCTTTCTTTTTCTTTTTAATTCCATTTTTGTATGCATACCTGCCGGCTCGTATGCCTCTGGCATGGGGAAATTAAGGGAACAGTGTCTGTTTGCATGTAAGATGAGATGAGATCAATACTACTGATCCATCTGTAGCCTGGGAAGGAGACAGGACATTCCTGTACTAAGGTGGCACAGAGCTGTCCTTTGCAACATTCTCATAAAATTGGGCACAGAGTTCGCATTGGCGCAATATTTATGGGAGTGGGAGGGATGGGGAAAATAAACTTAACTCTACAAAAGCAAACTCTAATGCATGCAAGAATCATTAGGTTGGCAGGTATATTCATAAGTGAAAAATCTGGAAGTGTAATGGTAGAACATAAAACTTGTATTGCTTCTGTTTCAGTGCAAAAATGTACTAGCCAATACGCTTAAGTGTGTGGCCCATGAATTGAACAATTAACCTTGAAGTCTATATCCGTGATATTATGTCGATTTTTAACTGAGGGGAAATTAACTAGTCCAGCCTAAAATGCTTCTTTTAATCTGCATTGTTTCCTCTTCTAGTTGTGCCATTACTAGTGATCATGTTTTTTTCCCCCCCTTTACTGAAAACAATAAACATCTATTTGAGACAATTAAAATCCTTCTGGGGGCACTGGAAGCACAATACGGTGACCAATCTTGCTTTCATTTTTTTTTTTTTTAATTTGAACTATGATTTTGCTAGAAATAGAAGGCCCAGTGGTGGAATATTAGAGGGAAGGAAACTGACAACGTGTGAAAGTTAGAGGCAAATACATAGGTGTAGCTTGGAGTGCTGGTATATTAGATACCATTGTATTCACTAACTCGAAATAAACACATTTAATCTTGACATCTCAAGTATGTTTTCTTTTTTTAAGTATGTACTTAATAAAGATTAGAGCATCTTCCTGAAAATTCATTAAAAAATGCATTATGTTTTGGTTTGTTTTTAGAGATTAGCAATAAAATAGATGATATCCAAATAATTGTCATTTTTAGAGTTCACATATTTATTTTGTGGTTTGTTTTTCCACTTGTTTTCATTCACTTTCATACTGCATTGAAAATGACATTCTTTTTAATAGAAGAGCCAATTAATTTCAAAATATTTTACTCATTTTAGACTTTTTCCTTTTAAGTTGGAAAAACAGGACCTCTGTCCCATTATTAAAAAGTGGCGATAGTATTTCAGCTAGCTATGAACTGAGAAATGGGGAAAAAGCCCCCAAATAGTCACCTGAATTCTCCGAACTCCTCTCATTGGAATGATTCCTACAAGTTATCACATTACCATGTCTCCAAAAGGCTTCCGGTAAATACACATGTTTCTTTCTTAGCAAAGTGATAACACGTTGGGAGTCATGAACACCTAAGCTTATGTGCAAGATCCCAAAGGGAAGGAGCTATAAGGGAGTGTGGAAGGAGGAAAAGCTTAATCTAAAATCTTATCTAGAAATGATTCTGCTCGAACCACTGATTACTACTACTGAAAATAACACCACCAAGACTGAGAACATTTCAGTAGAGGAGACACCACAGAAGCCGTACACTGATTTTCAACACTAATCATTAGATCACAGATAACTAGCCTGCTTCATTAATTTGCATAAACATTCAGAGGGTGCCACTGACACTCACAGATATTTAAGGAAGGCCTTAACTGAGCCAGGTTCTAGGCTGAGCGCACCACTAGTTAAATGTATGGGTGACTTTTCTGTTAGCACATAACCATGCCATAACAAGAAACCAGCATGCCATTTTTGCCCACTGACCTGAAGAACAAAGACAGCTTGTTCTTGGCAGCATATTTTTGATCTAAGGAATCTGAGTTTCTCCCAAACAGCAATAAAAATACCCTTTTGAGAAGTTTTTCCTGACAAGAGCCACTCATTCTGTTTTTCTCCTCCCTAACAGATGCTTTAGAAATGGAAAGATCTCTAGCCCCTCTTCTCCACAGGATCTAGGGATATAATAGAAATATTAAGGGGTTAAAGACAGGAAAGAAAAGTACATCAACCTAGTGATGATGATCCTATAGAAAGAGTCAACACAATGCCATTCAGAAGTCCCCAAAGGAAATGTAATTAGCATAATTAACTTTCTGGATTCATACATTATTATTTATTGGGTCAAATATGTTGCAGACCAGCCAAGAAGCTTTTGAATTTTAAGTTTCTTGGCAAATCCTGAAAAATAGCCGGTAGGTATCAGAGGAATAGAGAATGCCCTTGACTTTGACCTATACAACGTTATATGTTTCAATGCATGCTTATGAACAGTGTTTATGTGTGTGTGCATCGATTTCAGTGCTTACTGAGTAAGCATCATCACTATCCTTTCCATCATTGCTTTTATGATCAAGGAAAACAGTAACTATTCGGAAAGATAAATATAAACACTTAGTTGAAACCATTAAAGCAATAAAGAAGTTGGTAAATTTCTTGTCCTCAAGAAAAATACAGTCTAATTGAGAACATATTACATAGACAAAAAAATGTGCCAAGAAATCATACTCAAAAGTACCAAATGAATATGGTAGAGAAATTACTGTGTGGTGCTAGTGAAGTCAAACCCATTGAAGACTGAAGTAGCTGGGTAAGAATAATGGAAGAAGAAGGACTTGCAAATGAGAAAATAAATACATTCTGAATGAATGAAAATTATAAATCAGCAAATTTGGCAAGAGGGGTGATGGTTGGACATTCAAGGAAGAACAGCTTACTTTAAATATGTAAAGACAAGTATAGTCAGAGGGAACACAGGATTTATCAAGGGGATTAAGGGGTATAAATGTGGAGATGAGATGTAGTTTGAAACTAAACTATGGAGGTCATAAAGGAGGGTGACCATTACCCAATAGGAAAGGTGGAGTTTTTAAGTGGAATGATGACACTGAAATTAATGATGTGTGGGGAGATGAGAGCTGAAAGGGGCTGAGAGTTAGAAGAGGCATATATGATAGAAACGTCAGAATGAATTTCAGTGACTTCTTGAATAACTATATATGGGGAAAGAATTATTACAGTATATGCTTTCTTCAAGGAGATTAAAGAATAAGAAAATAGGAATAATTAAAAAGTGATATTTTAAGATGGGCTAGAAGGGTATATTTGAGGAACATAGAACCCTAAGCAAATACTTGTGGGTATTTTCTAAAGAAGCATTTTTGGCTGCAGCAGGATGGATCCTCCTGATGGGAGGAAACTAAATAAATCTGTTTCCTGTGCCCACTGTTCTAAGATGGATGCTTTGGAAGTCAAAACTGTTATATTCTTCTAATGATCCAAAGTATCCAGGAAATCATAAGATATCTACAGAAGATTTATAGTTTTTTTAAGCATTGAAAACCATGAAGTCAACTTGATTCTTTGAAGTCAACTCTGTAAGCAATTGGTTATGATTTGGGCCCATGGGGAAATAGACTATACAAATGCCGTCATAATGGTCATCAATTTTGAGGCATTAGTTATGTATAGGACACCTTTTATTCACTCAAGGCATAAAGATCTATAAAATAAGGTGTATAGCAGAATCCCTAAGCTAAATAAGCATACCAAAATATTGTCATTCAAATTGATAAATTATAATTCCTAAATGTGCTGGTCATAGGTCATAAGTGATTTGACTTTTATTGCTGTGTCATCACACATTAATCCAATTAAAAAGGCCAGTGCTTACTCTTGAAGATTGTGGCATCATTTAGAGGTAATGAGAGAGAAAAAAATTATAGAAAAATGTCAATAAAAGTGTACTAGAGTAGTGGAGTAATATCAGAAAAATGGTGGACTAGGAAGCTCCAGGTCCTTGTTCCTTTATGGAAACACAAAGTAAACAACATATTAACCACAATAGCTTTATGGAAACTTTAGAAACAGTTAAGGATTTGCAGCAACCAAGATAATGTCCATCAAGAGAAAGCCACACTCAACATGTTAGGAAATTTGGGGTCATTTCTGCTCACTTGTGCCCCCACCCTCTCCCTGGCATGTTCAGGAGGGAAGCCACTCAATTCCTAGTGTTATAGAAGAAACCAGGTTCTTGTCACATGATCAGGAAAATTTAGGCATGCGGACACATTGTAGGGTGAGTAGGGCAGAGTACACTGGGTGAAAAGAAAAAAGGCAAGAGCAACTCAGCAAAGCCAGAGAGAGTCCTGCTGGCAGGTTTCCTGGCTCACTGATTGAATCCCGGGTCACCACATAGGAACAGGCAAGGCCACGCTCCTCCCCCATGCAAAGGGCACGAAATCCGAGGCTCCACCCCATCCTCCCAGTGTGCAGGTGGGCATTATTCAGAAAGAATTAGTTGGGAAAATGTGGGTGTCATCCACAACCAGCAGTCCAGTGTTTCAGTTTTCAGGCTGTTTTAGGCTTGAAATCAGGGTTTCTCCAGGGACCGTTGGCTGTCTCCTGTCTCTATCATGAGTTCCTCCTTTACAATGGAAGAAAAAGAGTAGAACTTCTGCCTTGTTTTGTGGCTTCCTAGAGGAATAGTTTCTTTCTCCCCTAACTTAGAGAATAATTGGGAATGGTGATACAGTTTGAAAATCAGGTTTCCGGCCACTGAAAGCCGCAATAGGCACAACAACACATTAAAGCTTTGGGGAATTCAAGACCTTTGGGGACCTGGAGGCAACGGAGTAGAGGCCAAGGAATACAATAGAAGACTTAAGGTCCTGAAAAGAATCAGAAGTAAGGCTCTTAAGGAAAATAGGATATTTAAAAGAAGCTTTGTATACCGGGACTTGGGGGAAGGAAGAACACCACACAGAGGCTCAGTAAATACATATGTTTAGAAATGACCTGAAAAGGCATAAGATTTCACACCATGCTGAGGAGTGAATATCTTCCCTTGGATGAGCCAATCCACAAAATTGGCATAGGTAGCTGTTTTTTCAAATGTTCAAGTATATGTGTCTACAAGAGACTCACTTTGGATTTAAGAACTGCATTAGATTGAAAGTGAAATAATAAGATATTCCATAAAAATAGTAACCAAAAGGGAACAGAGGTGGCTATATTAATATCTGACAAAATAGACTTTAAGTCAAAACTGTTACAAAAGATAAATAAGGGCTCTATATAATAAAAGTGTCCCTGCACCAAGAAAATGTCATCATAATAAGAACAAGTGCACTTGTTCTCACTCACATGCAAAAGCTAAAAGAGATGACCTCTAGAAGTTGAGAGTAGAATAGTGGTTACTAGAGGCTAGTAACGGTAGGTAGGAAAGAAGGAGAATAAGGAAGGATTGGTTAAAGGATACAAAATTACAGCTAGATAGAAGAAATAAGTTCTACTGTTTTACAGCACTGTAGAGTGACTATGGTCAATAATAATTTATTATATATTTTCAAAGTTTGAAGAGATTCTGATTGTTCCTAACACAAATATAAGTGTTTGAAATGACGGATATGCTGATTACCTTGATTTGATCACTATGCATTGTATATATCAAAAGTCATTATGCACCTAATATGTATATATGTATCAACTTATAAAAAATATATGCATCAAGCACCAGAGCACTTAAATATATGAAGCAAACACTGATCCAATTAAAGGAAGAAATAGATAATTCTAGAATAATAGTATAAGACTTCAATTCTACACCTTCAAGAATGGACAGAACAACCAGACTGAAGAGTAATAAGGAGTTAGAGGACTTGAACGACACTATAGACCAATTGGACCCAACAGACATATACAGAACAACCCACCAACAATAGCAGAACACACACTTTTCTCAAGTGCACATGGGTTGTTTTCCAAGTTAGACCATATATTAGGTCACAAAGTTAGTCTTAATAAACTTTTAAATGTTAAAATTATACAAATTATATTTTCCAATCATAATGGATTGAAACTAGAAATCAAAAGCAAATGGAACACAGGAAAATCCACAAATTCCACATGGAAGTTAAGCAACACACTCTTAAAACGGGTCAAGGAAAAAAATTTTCAAAAAATTAGAAAAATCTTAAGGCAATAAAAGCAAAATATACCAAAACTTATGGGATAAAGTGAAAACAGTGCTAAAAGGGAAAATTATAGCCACAGATGCTTACATTAAAAAGGAAGAAAGTCTCAAAAATCTGAATTTCTATCTCAAAGAGGCAGAAAACAATTAAAACCCAAACCCAAAGCTAGCAGAAGGAAAATGTAAAGGTTAATTTTATGTGTTAACTTTAATGGGCTAAAGGATGTCCAGATAGCTGGTAAAATATTATTTCTGCCGATGTCTATGAGAATGTGTCCAGATGAGATCAGCATTTGAATTGATAGACTGAATAAAGAAGATTGTCCTCACCAAATTTGGGGGACATCATGGAATCCATTGAGAGACCAAATGGAACACAAAGGCAGAAGAGCACATTCACCTTCTTTACTTGGGCTAAGTTATTTAATTTTTTCTTTACACATTTGTGCCCCTGGTTCTTTGGCCTTCAGACTCAGACTGGGATTTAAACCATTGACTCCCTTGTTCTCAAGCCATAGCAAACTTGGGCTGGAACTATACAACTGGCTGTCCCGGGTCTCCAGCTTGCAGATGGCAGATCATGAGACTTATAGCTCATAATTTCTCATAATAAATGTTTTCTTTTCTTTCTTTTTCTTTCTTCCTTCCTTCCTTTCTTTCTCTTTCTCTTTTTCTCTCTCTTTTACTTTCTTTCTATTGGGTTTATTTTGTCTGGAGAACCCTGACTGATACAGAAAAAGAAAATAAAAATTAAGTCAGAGATAAACAATTAAAGGTAATAGAAAAAACAATAAATAAAAATCAACAAAATTCAAAGTTAGTTCTTAAAAAAATATCAACAAAATGGTCTGGCAAGATTGACTAAGAAAAAAGGAAGATGACTCAAATCACTAAAATTATAAATGAAAGGGAATATTCCTATCACTTTTACAGAAGTAAAAAATCATAAATATACTTTGAACAAATATATACCAATGAATTGGAAACCTAGATGAAATTGATAAATTCCAGAAACTCATAAACTAACAACACTGAATATTGAGGAAATCTGAGCAGACTTTAAACTAGTAAGGAGATTGAATCAGTAATCAAAATCTTCTCAACAACAACAACAAAAGACCAAGTCCTAGAAGTCTTCGCTGGTGAATTCTACAAATCATTTATTTAATAAAGACTTAACTTTAATATTCCTCAAACTCTTCCAAAAAGTTGAAAATTCCAACTAATTCAATTAGACTATCACTACCCTGATAATCAAGCCAGCCAAAGATACTATAAGAAAACTATAGACTAATATCCCTGGTAAGTACTAATTCAAAAATCCTTAGTAAAATAGCAGGAAACAGAATGCAATAGCACATTAACAGGATTACACACCATGGCCAAGTGTAATTTCTTGCTGGAATGCAAGGATGGTTCAACATCTTAAAATCAAGTAATGTAAATACAACATTAACAGAATGAAGAAAACATCACATGATGATCTGAATTCATGAATAAAAGTATTTGACAAAATTCAACACCTTTTTATAATCAAAAACATCTTGAACAAACTATTAATAGAAGGAAATTACCTCAAAATAATAAATATCATATATGAACATCCCATAGCTGACATTATAGTTAATGGTCAAAGACAAGACTTTTCATCTGAGATTAGTAACAAGACAAGGGCACTCACTCTCACCATTTCTTTTCAACACTGTACTAGATATTCTAGCCAAAGCAATGAAGAAATAAAAGAAAAAAATTCTAATTGGAAAGAAAGAAGTAAAATTAACTGCAGACAACATAATAGAAAACTCTAAAGATTTCACAAACTGTTAGAACCAATAAACAAATGTAGGAAAGTTACAGAACACAAGATCAACATACAAAAGTCAGTTGTTTCTAGACACTAACAATAAACAATTTAGAGGAGCCTCAGAAAGAATACTTAGAAATAAACTTAACCAAGGAAGTGAAAGACTTGCACACTGAAAATTCAAAATGTTGCAGAAATAAATTAGGAAAACACAAATAAGTGAAAAGATATTCCAAGCACACAAATAAGAAGATTTAATATTAAGGTCTCAATACATCTACAGATTCAGAACAATCCATGCCAAAATCCCAACAGTGTATTTTGCCAAAATAGAAAAATTCATTCTAAAATTCATAAGGAATTTCAATATACCCCAAACAGCCAAAGCAATCCTAAAACAAAAACAAAGTTTCAGGCCTCACACTTTCTGGTTTCAAAATGTAAAGCTGCAGTAGTCAAAACAATGTAGTACTGGCATAAAGACAGATATAATACTGGTACAATATAAATCTACAGTAATCAAAACAGTGTAGTACTGGCATTAAGACAGACATAGAGGCCAGTTGAATAGCATAGAGAGCCCAAAAACAAACCCTCACAAATATCATCAAATGATTTTGACAAGGGTGCCAAGAGCATTTAATGAAGAAAGGATAGTCTTTTCACGAAATAGCTCTGGAAAAACTGGCTACTTATATGTATAAAAATAAATTTAAACCTTACAGCATTTATAAAAATTAAGTCAAAATGAAAGAAACACCTACATATAATACATAAAACTATAAAACCCTTAAAAGAAAACAACCAAAAACTTTATAACATTGGATTTGGCAATGATTTCTTGGACATGACACCAAAAGCACAAGAAACAAAAATAAATAAATTGGATATGTCAAAACGTTAAAAGTATGTATCAAAAGGCATAATCAACAGAGTAGAAAGACAACATATGGAAAGAAATAAAATATTTGCAAATCAAGTATCTGATAGGAAATTAATATATGTAATATAATATACAGTATATATCTACACACACACACACATATATACACACACATTAACTAAACACTAAAAAACTTTTGTACACCAAAGGACACTATCAACAGATAGTAAAAAGTCAACCCATGGACTAGGTGCAGTGGCTTATGTTTGTAATCTCAGCCTTAGGAGGCTGAAGCAGGATTATCACTTGAAGCCAGGAGTACGAGACCTGCCTGAGCAACACAGCGAGTCCTCATCTGTACAAAAATTTTTAAAACTAGCTAGGAATGGTGGTAGGTACCTGTAGTCCCACCTACTTGGGAGACTGAGGTGGGAGGATTGCTTGAACCCAGGAGTTTGAGGTTGCAGTGAGCTATGATCATGTCACTGCATTCCAGCCTGGGAGACAGACCAAAACCCTGTCACTAAAAACAAAATGAAACAAAGCAAAAGAAACAAACAAACATGAAACGGTAGAAAATATTTGCAAATCACATAGTCTGAAAAGGAATTAATATCCTCTTAGTATATAAAGGACTTCTACAACTTAACAACAACAAAAAAACACTCAATTTTAAAAAAAATTGGTAAAGGACTAGAATAGACATTTCTCCAAAGAGAATACACAAATGGCCAATAAGCATGTGAAAAGATGTTAAACAATACTAATCATTAGAGAAATGTAAATCAAAACAGTAATAAGATACCATTTTACATCCTTTAGGATGGTTACCATAAAAAGAAAAGAAAAAGCAAAATAAAACCAAAAAAGCAAAATAGAAAATAAAAAGTGTTGGCAAAGATGTGGAGAAATTGGCACCCTTGTGCACTGTTGGTGAGAATGTAAAATGGTGCAACTGCTATGGAAAATACACAAAAAAATTAAAAGTAGAGTCTCTAAAGAAATGTTTGTAAACCCATATTCATAGCAGCTTTACAACTGCTGAAAGGTGAAAGCATTCAAAATGACTGCTGATAGATGAATGGAGAAACAAAATGTGATACATATATGTAATGCATTATCCAGTCTTGAAAAGGAATAAAGTCACAATGGCAAAGACATGGAATCAACCTAAATGCCCATCAGTGATAGATTGGATAAATAAAATTTGGCATGTATATATCATGGAATACCATGAAGCCATAAGAAAGAATGAGGTCATTTCCTTCACAGGGACATGGATGGAGCTGGAGGCCATTATCCTTAGCAAACTAATGCAGGAACAGAAAACCATGGAGAATAGAGGGTAGGAGGAGCGGACGATCAGGAAAAATAACTTATGGGTACTAGGCTTAATACCTGGTTGATGAAATAATCTGTACAACAAACCCCCATGACACAAGTTTACCATATACAACAAACCTGCAGTTGTACCCCAGGACTTAAACTAAAAGTTAAAAAAAACAGAAATCTGACCCATGCTATAGCATATATAAACCTTGAGAAAATTATGTTAGGTGAAATAAATCAGTCACAAAATGACAAATACTGTATGATTCCACTGGTATAATGTACCCGAGACTAGTCAAATTCATAGAGACAGAAAGTAGAACAATGACTCTGAGGAGATAGAGCAGGAGTCCTCAACTCCCTCTCCTCTTCCCCGCCCCCTGTACTGGTCAATGGCCTGTTAGAAACCAGGCCACACAGCAGGTGGTGAGCAAGCATTACTGCCTAAGTTCCACCTCTTGTCAGATCAGCAGGGGCATTAGATTCTTACTGGAACAGGAACCCTACTGTAAACTGCACATGCGAGGGATTTAGGCTGCATGCTCCTTATGAGAATCGAATGCCTGATGGTGTGTCACTGTCTCCCATCATCCCCAGATGGGACCATTTAGTTACAGGAAAACAAGCTCAGGACTCCCACTGACTCTACATTATGGTAAGTATGTGATAATAATAAAGTGCACATTAAATGTAATGTGCTTGAATTATCCCGAAACCATCCCCCACCATCCTATCCATGGAAAAATTGTCTTACATGAAACCAGTTCCTGGTGCCAAAAAGATTGGGGACCACTCTTTTAATGGATACAGAGTTTCAGTTTTACAACATAAAAAGAGTCCTGGAGATAGACGGCAGTGATGGTTGCCCAACAATGAGTATAATTAACAGCACTAAACAGTAAATTTGAAAATTGTTAAGATAGTAAATTTTATGTCTATCTTACCACAATTAAAAATTAAAATACCAGTGCTACTGATGCTGTTAGCAGTGCCAGATGTTTGAGGTATTATGCCCTCTTTAACAAAAACCACTTCCCATTTCTAGTTTAAACCCATACCTATGAAATTAGAACCCTCCTGGGGCACTGGAAAGCTTCAATCTGTGTTTTTGAACTTGTTCATGGTTTTTCACTGAGGTAACTAGTAAAATTATCTACACTGTTACTCATGGAAGGATGTGCTTCACAGTGTGAGTAAAACCTCACAAATTTGGGGAGGGTTTTAATGATGATTGTCATTTAAAAGTAATTAACTATAACTCTTCAGTTAATGAGAATATTTTGGAAGAATATTTACATCTAAATTGAGTTTATTGTCTTATCACCATAAGAGATATACATAAAAAATTACATTCAGAGCCAGGAATCAAAATCAGGCAGGAACCAGGGTACAAAATAAATTTTACCAAGCCTAGATTTCAACTAGAAAGCTAGTTAATTATTTGAAGGACTGAAGATGGTCTGATTCCTAGATTAAATGCAGTTGAGAAGTGTATTTGTACTGAGTGTATGAGGCATGAAAGGACAGACTGAATGTTTTGGAACAGAAGCTGTCTTAGTTTAAATTGCTGTGAAAACAGAGCCTGAAACAAGAATTTGGATGAAGATTATATTTGAATGGTGATCCCAAGAAGTAGGAGTGAGGGCTCAGGAATGTCAAGATACGGTCAGGGAAAGAGAAAACTCCAACATAAGATGCTTTCTCATTGTCACTAGTACTGATGGGAAACTCAGTTCTGCTAAATCTCCCTGCAAAGCATCCTTACTTCAATCATTTTATCTCACATGGCATCAGGGAAGGCCTTGGATCAGGAGAAGCTGCATGTGCTTATAGAAGGACTCTCAACACAAAGGGAATATGAGGTCATAAAGAGCTACAGAGTTGTGGCTAAATCAAAAGTAGGCCAAGAGGACTTGAAGATGAGAAAGAGAGCTTTTGCTACAGGCCACTCCTTGCACTACTCTGATAAACTTGTTACTCTTAGATATACTCTATCACCAACTCAAGATGATATTTAGCCAAAATATCTACGAAAGATTTAACCTAATGATAAACTTTAATTCCCATTCTGCACCTTTTCTCTAGTCCACAATTGGCATTTGTTACCTCCTTCTTCCACTGCCCAGTATATGACTGAAATCTTCATCCAAGAAAGATATGGACTCTGATAACCTTGTTTTTATTTTTATTATTATTATTTTTCTTTGAGATGGAGTTTTGCTCTTGTTGCCCAGGCTGGAGTGCAATGGTGCGATCTTGGCTCACTGCAACCTCCGCCTCCTAGGTTCAAGCAATTCTCCTGCCGCAGCCTCCCGAGTAGCTGGAATTACAGGCATGCACCACCATGCCCGGCTAATTTTGCATTTTTAGTAGAGACGGGGTTTCTCCCTGTTGAGGCTGGTCTTGAACTCCTGACCTCAGGTGATCTGACCGCCTCGGCCTCCCAGAGTGCTGGGATTACAGGCATGAGCCACCGTGCCCAGCCTAACATTGTTTTTATTAAACCATGGTTGCTGCAATTGGAAATGTGATGGTATTTAGGTCCCTGGGTATCAGTGTCAGCTCAATACCTCCTATTCATTTGTGTACCCTACTACACAATTTAGTAGGTGAATTATCTAGTAAGTGGACCCAAGTCCCTTTGGGGAAGAATCAGGGAATGTTATATACAGTATACTTGCATTGAGGTTCCTCCTCAATCGGACCCTGCTCCTGGAACTAAGAACTTACTCTGTTTACAAATTAGATAAAAGACTATGATTTTCTATTATGGTGCTGACCTTAGTCTCTCACTCATCTGTTCTTAATCTTGTTGAATATACACATCAAACAGCACCTTGACTGACAGTTAATACCTTGATTCTGCCCATCCATCTTGTTTCTAGCACTACAACAATCCCAGGGACATTAACCGTCCCACACATCTGGGCTGAGCTTGTGTGTTAATCAAAGAGGGTTCCAGACAAATTGGGGAAGACTAATTGGAGAGACAGAAATAGATGCATAGCACACATTTGAGATGGGATTTGTCATCATGAAGTCACTCATATAAAACCATCTACCACAACTGTTGATTAAGTCAGACAGATGCTGAAGAGATATGCTATGGGGTCCTAAGATATCTGCTCTGCAGGCTCTGCCATACGAGTAGGTATGGTGTTCTGCACATTTTCTAATTTTTCATATAAAGGAGTCTGCACAAAATTTGGGAGAGAGAAAACCTACAAAAGCACAAAATCATAGATGGGTTAGAACATGTTGTCACAATCATGCGACAGAGTTCAGAGATGAACAACAGTTCTGGAAGACGTCCTAACTCTTCCAACACATACACACATTTCTGTCATGAAGAGTGGGGTATAAGACAGCTGAAAGTTTGGAATTTGGTGGCATAGGGAAAGTAACCTCATCTAACTCCTATGTAACTGATTAAACTTTTATTATATGTTGCTTATGGTTAATAAGAATTCTTTGGAGGAGAAGACTGTCAGTTACACGAGCCATATATAAAATCTTTTTTTTAAAAAAATACTTAGACCAGCAAGATGCAGTGGCTCATGCCTGTAATCCAAGCACTTTGGGAGGCCGAGGAGGGCAGATCACCTGAGGTCAGGAGTTCAAGACCAGCCCACATGATGAAACCCCGTCTCTACTAAAAATACAAAAATTAGATGAGCGTGGTGACAGGCACCTGTAATCCCAGCTACTCGAGAGACTGAGGCGGGATAATTGCTTGAACCTGGGAAGTGGAGGTTGCAGTGAGCCGAGATCATGCCACTGCACTCCAGCCTGGGTGACAGAGTGAGACTCCATCTCAAAAAAAAAAAAAAAAAATACTTAGACCATTACAGATTAAGCTCAAGCTCCCTTCCCTTTTACTCGTAATCTGGTCCACGTGTGCTCCTTTCTTTCCCAGAGGCATCCACTAATGTGACTTATAATGAGTCATGTGTTTTTCTTAACACTTATACACATTTATGAGGCCACCGGTAATATATATTATTGTTATCCATTTTCATAAGCATCTCTTTCAAATGCCTGTTGTAGGAGTCCGAGCTAGAAGATGGAGCAAACTATGTCTCCTCTTTTGCAGTAGTGATATTCTCAGGAATGCCAGAAGATGGGATTACACTGACAAAGACAATAATCCTGAAAAACTAATTATCTGGGGGTACTTGTGAAAAGAAACACTAAAATGTGTGTTCAAGTAATAGATTATGGGGAAATGGGAAGTCCAACACTGGGTTAACACTAGCTTGTCTTATGTTTGGGGTCAGCTAGTGTTGTGAATCAATCCAGTATTGATGGTGCAATAAGATGCAAAGAAGAGTCAGCTTTATTGCACAAATGATCAGAAAGGGGATAAACAACCACAGAAAAGAAAATACACCTGAATCCTTTCATACCTCCATGCTTCTGTGTTGAGTAGAGAGAGGGTGAAAGCATAAGCGTCCGCAGTGCTGTGTGATACAAAGAAGGAGGGATGGTGTATATGAAGGAAGAACAAGCCAAAGCCCTCCTGGCATGAATGTACATGGCAGTGAGTGGGAAAGACATTGTCTGTTACTATATTAACATTTATTCTCAAAACATGGAACTGAGATTTAATAGAATGTTATTATCCTTTTAGTTTGAATCAATTATTCATATCAGACCAGAATACATCATCTCTCAATGTATTAACAGTACCTAGAAATTTTATTCTTTCTGAAATATTTATTTAGAATCTCTCATGTTCCAGCCACAATTTTCAGAGGCAGTTTCTGAATATATAGAATTCTATATATAATATATAGAATTGTGTTCTATAGTTACCTCAAAAGGCAATGCAGGGATTTTAATACCTTACATGAGACAAAAATATGTGAAAGCAGTTTGCATGATCTAAAGCAGGATTTAGCAAACTTTTTCTGTAAAAGGCCAGGTAGCAAATATTTTCAGCTTTCTTGGCCATATGACTAGATGGCCAGATTGCAGCTCTTCAATTCTGCTGTTGTACAAGAATAGCCATAGACAACACACAAACAAGCATAGCTGTGTTTCAACACAACTTTACTTACACATCTGTTAGCAGAGTTTAGAACACAGGCCATGGTTTGCCAACCCCTACGGCTTCTTCCTCCCATAAGTTCTCCTGAAAATGAATGCTTAGCAAATAGTGATTTTATGTTTTCACTTTGAGAGCTTTTCTTCTTCTGATGTCCCTTTAAGAATATGAAGTAACTCATAAAAGGAAAATGATGTTTGATGTGATCTCTAAACTTAGGATCACTAATTCATTCAGCAGTTATTCACTGAATGCCACATTTGTGCCAAGCACTGCTTTAAGTGCTGACAAAATAGAGATGAACAAAGCACAACTGGTTCTCTGGAAGCTTATAGTTGCATGATGATAGACAGGTAAAGAGAAAACTACAGTCTGCTAATGAGAGAGGTTGTTCAAGACTCAACAGTTATGGCACACTCTTAGAAAAGCCGTGTGGGAACCTGGTGCTCAAGTTCCTTGAGTGTAGGAGGTAGGAAGGTTCTTGTTCACCTGGACCATGCAGATTCATATTTCCTGTTTTGCACGACTCAAGGACAACTCTATGCTGTGCTCCATTTCTCTTGTGGGCAGTAATTCTGGTATACCTTGAAGGATGCTTGCTCTTCAAAGAATCCTCCTAATCCTTTACGTGATTCTGTTCCCTTACTTGGAAAGTGATTGCCCTTTGAAATTCCACTCTAAGGTGTTGCTGAGTGCCAGGTTACCTGTATTCTTGTTTTCCTGCACCATTACCTAGCCTTAGATAAGTCTCTGCATTTCTTTGAGCTTTATTATTCCACACTTTAAAATGACTGCTTTTGAGTGCTAAAGGATGAAGAGCAGATACACAGAATAGAAGAACCAGAGAAGAATCAAAAATTAGGAAACATATTCTATATGTGAGGCACTTTCGCTTACAATGTCATGTACATCTCCAGCCTGAACCTGAGAGGAGTTATTAATAACACCATTTTACAGACAACGAAGCCGGGTCTTAGAGGCTTAGCAACTTAGCTAATTAACTACAAGCCAAGATTCAAATTAAGTCTGTGATATCTTAGATCACTACCTTCTTTCCATATGCTCCTTATCTCCCCTTGAGGTTCATAACATCAAAAGACTATACACTGTAATCACAGACTAAGTAAAAAAAACAAAGCATGAAAAACCAAATAATAAGAGAAGTTAAATAACAATGAAAAAGATGCTACAAAATATATGTGTTTAAGCAGGAAATAAACATTACACAAAATATGGAGGGTATGATTTCAGTGGGTTGTGGTGGTGGGAAAACATAATAAAGAGTAGATTTAAACTGAGTCATAGAAAAATGGTTTGAGTGTGTGTGGGTTTGGGAGTGTGTGTTTGTGAGAGAGGAGAGAGAAATAATTCTGTCATTCTAGTTTTACCAGGTCTTAAATATGACATTTAACAGGATAGAATTTTTGTGTAGATTTCCTGGCATCTACCAGTGGAATTCAGACAAATTATACTGACTGGAAACCTGTTCCATCATTTGACAGATGTGGCTTCAATCCTTACCACCTTATTCACTAACTATGGATCCAATCCTTTTTGAGCCTTAATTTTTTACCTCTGTAAGACTGAAGATATTATATGATTCAATTTATAATTCAAAGTCACTCTCTATGGTCCATTAATCTTCTTTGCAGGCCAAACAGGTAAGCTAAAGAAAAATGTGATAGTAATTAAGACCACTGCATCTTTCAAGGTTTTAATGGTGATATTAATGTCTTACTTTTTCCAGGGTTGTATTGTTGCACATGATTTGCTATTCTGAAACAGAGGGGAAGTTTCTAGGGTTCTGACCTGGTATTTTTCCTTCTCTATTGTGTCCCACACCTATGAAATGCTATTTCATAGCCTATGTGTGAGCCTATTTCAGTGAGCCCAGGTGGGAATTCAGTCAGTATTAGGGTATGTTTATTCTACCTGTGCATTAAGAAGCTGGAGGGGAGGGGCACTGTGGCTCATGCCTGTAATCCCACCACTTTGGGAGGCTGAGGTAGGTGGATCACTTGAGGTCAGGAGTTCAAGACCAACCTGGCCAACATGGTGAAACCCTGTCTCTACTAAAAATGCAAAAATTAGCCAGGCTTGGTGGTGCATGCATGTAATCCCAGCTACTCGGATGGCTGAGGCAAGAGAATCCCTTGAACTTGGGAGGCAGAATTTGCAGTAAGCCAAAGTTGTACCGTTGCATTCCAGCCTGGGTAACAGAGTGCAACTCGAAAAAAAAAAAAAAAAAAAAAGAAAAAGAAGGAAAGCAAGCAAGCAAGCAAACTGGGGGGTACAAAAAAATCACACAGTGGGTCTGCAGAATTACTGCACCCATTGAGAGATAGCTTTAGATTACATCTGTATTGTTTACCAGATCCTCATGAGCTTCCACTCAGACTAGGGGAGCCCGGTGCTATTTTAATAGCTCTATAATAGCTCCATAATTAGTATTAACCAAGAGGCCATGTGTAGTAATTTCTGAAATATTTGGTAATTTCTTTTTGGTCTGTGCTCAGATATCCTGTTTAAGACACAGGTCCCTTTTGAGAGACTTTGGAGGAATATTTACATATATAAATATGGCAGGATCCTTCCTCAGGGGTCCTTCCCCAGCTTCATCTTCATTGAGGAGATGCAAGTCTGAAATGGGTCAGCTCTGGGTGACATTCCATTGTGGAATTCAAGTTTTTTCTCTACACATTATATCTAAATATTTTCAGATCTTAAAGATCAAGTAATACTTTGGTAAGATGCCTGTATGTTTTATTCTTAGTGACATCATGATATATTAGCCAACACAAAATAACTTTAAAGGTGATGATTACTGAGGCCCTGCTCTAACCTTACAGTAATTGTCCTTACCTTATATCTGATAATTAAGCAGGGACACATCTCTGCCAGCCTGGGATTCCATTAACCCCACTGAAATCAGAAAATCCATATAAATATCAGCAGCTTCTACCATCATTCCAGCATACAGAGGAAATCCTCAAGGATTTGTTTCCTGAATTAAAGCACTTTTGGATGTCTTAGCAAAATAAATATCATTTTAGCCCTATAAGGAGACATTCTGGAGAAAGAAAAAGAAGGTAGGAGGTTGCCGCAAGAAAAATCAACTCCGATATTTCTGTCTCCTTAAATTTTGGGATTTATTTCTTTCACTAAGGAAGTTCTGGGATATAAATTTCATTAACTTTAAATCAACATTGACTTTAGGGTTTTTTCAACCAATCAAGAAAATTGCTAGAACAACTTCTAACTGTTCGGGTTAATGTATTGAACCATCATCTCTAAGTACATGGATGCATCAACATAGCTTCAAACCAACATTATTCCCATCCTCTTTGACCTATGGATTTTATAATTAATTTCTACATATATGCCATATGTTTTTCTCATATCACTTAGCAAGAACCTGCAATTCTCTAATCATGTGAACTATTGTCTCCTGGGTTAGACTTTGCCCTTTTACTCCCAGGATGGTGATGAGCTCTTTCTCTAGTTTTCAGTCTAAAGACAGTAAGGAGGAGTTATGAAGAGATTTGGCATCTACATTTGAGACAATGGCCTCAGATGTGATAATTACTTGCCTTTAAACAGGAAAGGCTAGTCTTTTCAGACAGAAAAGGAGGAGTGAATTTCTCTGGAAAGAGAGACTCAGTGAGATTTGGGGATTGAAGTTTATCATGTCCCCTAAGTGCAACTAAATTCCTCTACCCCAAATGTTAGTTCTCGTTCCTTGTCATTCAATGCTTGAAATTAAACATAAGAGGCTTGACAAAGATGTAAACTCAACTTACATTGCAGCATCAAACTTAGTATTTATTTTAAACTGTATTAATCCCGTGTCTATTAAAAGAATTATTTTTGGGGGTCCATCATAGAATATATCCAGTTCTGTATCTTGGACTGAGAGTTTAGTGCCCTCAGCCTGTAATTTCCTTCTCTAAACTCTTCAGTGCAGTAAGAAATAGCCAGCCAATTGCATGATTCTTACTGTAACCATTACTACCATAATGGTCAAGTTCATTAGCACCTGGTCTCCAAATGCCTTATGTACTTTACTCCAAGCCACCACTGATAATTTAAGTACTTTCCATGGATTATCAGAATCCCATTTACCAATATCAACGAGCTCACCTCAGCTTACCAGTCTAATCAGGTAAGAACCAATTCTATTTTCCAATATCTTAGAGACAGTTAACTGGAACCATTCCTGTTTTAGTTTGGACCCCATCAGGAAAACATATCCATTCTGGGTATTACAAAGAGAGTATCTTTTATATTAACAACGGTTTAAAAAAAATGTTGGAAGGACCAGAGGTGCAACATAAGAAGGGGTATTAGAAGATGAGAAAGAAAGAGTATCTGTGTGTGACCCCTCATTTATTTTTGGAAGTACTATAGTTGCTGGACCTCGAAGAGTTCCTGAAGAGTTGCTGATGAGCTCAGGGTTTCTGGAGTTTGCAGTCACTTTGCCCCTCTTGCTGTAACAGGGTGAGGCACTTTGTGGGAGCCAGGAAGAGAGAACTTCTCCCTTCCTCCTGCCTTCTAATCTCCTACCAGTGCTTCCCACTGGCCAAATTTAAACACATATATAAAACTTACATTAATCTGGGAAATGTAGGGTTATTTTTTTCTGTTACTCCAGTCCAGCAGTTCAGAGCAGAGTATAGAAGTTATGGGTATGCGGTTGTCATGTTTGATATTGAGTGTCAACTTAACTTGATTGAAGAATGCAAAGTATCATTCCTGGGTGTGTCAGTGAGGGTGCTGTCAAAGATTAACCTTTGAGTCAGTGCACTTGGTAAGGCAGACCCACCCTCATTCTCGGTGGGCACAATCTAATCAGCTGCCAGTTTGGCCAGAATAAAAGCAGGCAGAAGAATGTGGAAAGACTAGACTGGCTAAGTCTTCTGGCCTCCATCTTTCTTCTGTTCTGGATGTTTCTTGCCCTCAAACATCAGACTCCAAGTTCTTCATCTTTTGGACTCCTGGGCATATACCAGTGATTTGCCGGGGCTCTTGAGCCTTCAGCCACAGACTGAAGGCTGCACTGTTGGCTTCCCTACTTTTGAGTGTTTGGGACTCGGGACTGTCTTCTTGACTCCTTAGCTTGCAGAAGGCCTATTATGGGACTTCACATTTTGATCATGTGAGTCAATTCACCTAGCAAAGTCCCCTTCATATATTCATCTATCCTAATAGTTCTGCCCCTCTAGAGAACCCTGACTAATACATGGTTTGAGCAACAATCTTTGAATACTGACAAATTGGAACCTTAAGTATATGATTTACCATATTAGACTTTATTGTAAGATTCATATTGTAATATAAAATCTATGGACATGTTTTCTTTTTTTTTTTTTTCAGACGGAGTTTCACTCTTGTTGCTCAGGCTGGGTGTAATGGCGTGATCTCGGCTCACTGCAACCTCCGCCTCCCAGGTTCAAGCAATTCTCATGCCTCAGCTTCCCAAGTAGCTGGGATTAGAGGCATGAGCCACCGTGCCCAGCTAATTTTGTATTTTTTGTAGAGATGGGATTTCATCACGTTGGCCAGACTGGTTTCAAACCCCTGACCTCAGGTGATCCACCCACCTTGTCCTCCCAAAGTGCTGGGATTACAGGCGTGAGCCACTGCGCCCGGCCTGGATTTGATTTTTATTTGACATACTAATTAAGACTATCAGCTCTCAGTGAGACAGGGTTCAAATTATGACTACCATATAGATCTAGTTTTATGACTTTCAACTTGATATTTCTCCTTTAAGGGGCTTTTAGTTTTTCTATTTGTAAAATGGGGGATATATGCCTTATTAAGTGCTGTATATTAAATGTGTCAACAGCCATGGCACATAAAAGTCCTCTACTAATATTTATGCTGATGGTGGTGATGACGGCAATGTCCATGAAGATGTCAGCATTGGTAGTGATGATGCTGAAAGCTGATACTGATGACTTTTTTTCTATAGTGAGAGAATTCATTATTTCGCTTATATTTTCAAAGTGATCAAAGATTCTCCAAATGTTAATAATTACTACTAAGGGTAATAAGGGACTACTGAGAGTTTTGAGAAGGCAAGCGACATAAAGCAGTTTTGGGATTATTAACCTAATCCTGGCATTATGGAAGGATGTTGAGCAGAGGTTATTCATTTATTTTTGAGATGGAGTCTCATTCTTGTTGCCCAGGCTGGCGTGCAATGGCACGGTCTTGGCTCACTGCCACCTCTGCCTCCTGGGTTCAAGTGATTCTCCTGCCTCAGCCTCCCAAGGACCTGGGACTACAGGCATGCGCCAACCATGCCCAGCTAATTTTTTTTTTTTTTTTTTTTTTTTTAAGTAGAGACAGGTTTCACCATGTTGGCCAGGATGGTCTCGATTGCTTGACCTCATGATCCACCCCCTTCGGCCTCTCAAAGTGCTGGGATTACAGGCATGAGCCACCACACCCTGACAAGTGGAGGTTAAAGAGAATGATACAAGACAATTACCAGTCATTTATTGACAATTCTTTGCTAGGTATTAAACAAGTTATAAAGTTTTAAATTAAGAAAATTTTGATACAAGGTATTCCCTACTCTGAAGAAATTATGTAATTGGTATGTGATTGAGATTATCCATATGTGATGATATTTTTGAAATATAAGCAATAGATCTTGGTTCCTGAGTGTGGAAAATGAGAGAGTGGACATTAAGTAGGTCCTTTAACAGAAATAGCAAAATCAGGAGTGAATATTCAGTTGGAAGATAGATTAGAGTATCAATTTTTATTTCCTCCTTCGTTTCTTTTCTGAAAAGAGAAGTTTTTTTGCTATTTACAATATAAGAAAATTTATTTTGTATTTTAACTTTTCTAATTGAAAAAATCTACCTACTTATTCCAGTTTTATAAAGTAAGCATTAAAGTCCATTTTTCTACTTTTTGACACTTCCCCGTCTACGAATTTTTAACCTTCACAGATATTCTCTATGTTAGTATAATTCAGTCTAATGCAGGAGAACAATTCAGTCTAATGCAGGAGAATAACTCCACCATATAACGACTGGTACAATTGTCCCAATCAAGGCTGGGATTGATGCCTAGCAGCAGCGACAAAGAAGGCAATTATCCAAGCTCTATCATTGTGAGCAGCATCACTTACTCTCTTTGAAGATAGAGTGCAAACCATAAAGATGATGCATTCCAGATGCGAACTTTCTCAAGAACTATAAAGATTCCACCTCTAATAACCCAAAGTGTCAGAGATAGAAGGAATGCCCTTGGCAGAGAATATGCTGTGTTTGTTTGAATCCAGACACCTACTGCTACTTTGGTATCCTTCAATGGATTTTTATTTAATTTGGCTCTTAAAACATCCTTTGAAGGAGTGTTTGCTCAGCTCAGGGATCCTCCTAGCAGCAATGCCTGATCACTAGCAGGCTTTTTATTGGCTCTTCATGACAATGCAGGTCCCTGAACTTGTCTGTTTCCATTTGTAAGTCAATCCCTGCCTCCGTAGCAGCCAACAGGTAATTTTTTTCTTTTTCCCACACAGACCCTATGGGAAAAAAAGGAAGCTGCAACATTGCTAGCACTTTAAAAATAGAGTAGCCAGGCAGAAAAAAAAGAAAAACCAGAATGTTACTTAGTATCTTTTTCCTTGACAAAAGCCAAGTGGGAAATTCTGCTCTGATTGAAATCATTTAGGTAAACAACAATAACAGAAACAAAATTATATACTACACATGCATACACATAGGCAATCACAAAAACAGAATGTAGACAAATATATACAGCTTAATCATCTATTATCTTGACAATGGAGGAAATCTTTGTGGCTCTATCAGCTGTGAATACTATATAACACCCTACCTTAAAAATATGTTGCATGTGTGTGTGTATAAAATTGGGTATAGGCTAACTTCTTAAAGTTAAAAATATAAAAACCTATCTAGATATTGTGGATTCTCCTATTCATGATTTTCTACATGGCTCTCTCCTGATTTCTTTTAAACAAAAGATAACTGTTCATCATATCCTTAATGGCTTCCAAATCATTGAAGAGAAAAATATTTAAGTCAGTTGATCAATTTCCTAAAAAAAAATTTAAAAAATTTTCGTCTCATATTGTAGTAGGCATGAATCCTGAGGCATAAAGTACCATACTTTTTCCCACTCTTACCTTGGTACAAGTATCCAACCATTAAAAAACTTCATGGTCTTACTATCCTAGGAAACTTCAAGAAATGGAAACACAAAATTCTGATACTTCTGGGAAGCTGGCTTATGTGACCATCATTGGACCAGGCTCTGACAACGCAATGAGAAGGCAAAGAACTTATGTCGTTTCTGCTGACATGTAAAAGGAAGTGGTACACTAGTAAATGCTCAACAATCAACTGTCTGGAAAAAACAAACATGCAGTTTTTAGTGTTTTTTAATTTCCCTTGTGCAAATATTCCTATCAAGGCTGATTTCAAGCTACCACACGGCATCAGTGAATGCAAAAATGGAGATGAGAAGCACACAACTGGCTCTTCTAAGTCATTAGGAGTCAGTTCAAGCACACCACTGAAACTTCTTCAGAAAGAGACTGAGCTATGTTGAGTGTCATAATTTGAAGGACAAAACATCTTTTAATGTTTTTCTTGCCCAACTCTTCTGCAGAAAGTTGAGGCTAATTTTCTCTTTTAGCATAGTGGTGCTGCTTGGTAGGCAACATGGTAACAATAAAATCTCCTAAAAGTTTTGGGCATAATCATGTCTATCTACTTTCATGGCAACCCTAAAATGGCACAACTACTGAAAAAAAAAAGGTTCCTGGCACTCGTAAGAATTTCCTTTGAGATTATGGGACTTACTCATAAAAGAGTTGCTTTGTATTCTCTATTAGGACAAGATAAATTAGAGAGGTTTTCATTATTCCCCAAACCCCTGTTACTCAAAGTGTGATATATGGGCCAGCAATATCTGCATCACCTCAGAGCATGTTAGAAAAGCAAAATCTTAATCCTAAACCTAGAACAAATGCGTCAGAATCTCTATTTTAAAAAAATTCCCATATGTTTTGCATGCACATTAAAGTTTGAGAGACACTGCCCTAAATCACTGTTTTAAAGTTTTTCTTAGGTAGTATGAAATCTTCTGTTTCATTAAAACTTACACATTCTTTCTGAGGTGAATCTTTGTAATCCAAGTCTTTACTATTCTGGCTGAGTCAGAGAATATGGATGTATCAATGTAGTCCATCCTCAGTTCTGGCAACTAAAAGCACTGCCAATATTTAATGGGAGTCCATACTCAATTCAGTGTATATGACAAGGGCTAACTCTCACTTTTAGGAACCAGAATTGAATGTGAAGCTTGCTCAGAATTTCATAATGTGAATACCAATAGAAAAATGACTGGAAGGAAATATATCAAAATGATAATAATGTTTATCTCAAGGTAGTGAAATTTTAGGCAGTTATTTTCTTCTTTCCAAAAAATATCTTCAAAATTTTCTACAATCTGGTTTCATTTTAAAAACTTCAGAAAGAGGCCAGGTGCGGTGGCTCATGCCTGTAATCCCAGCACTTTGGGAGGCCTAGGCGGGCAGATCACAAGGTCTGGAGTTTGAGACAAGCCTGGCCAACATAGTGAAACCCCGTCTCTGCTAAAAATACAGAAATTAGCCGAGTGTGGTAGCATGCACCTGTACTTCCAGCTACTGGGGAGGCTGAGGCAGGAGAATTGTTCAAATCTGAGAGGCAGAGGTTGCAGTGAGCCTAGCCGAGACTGTGCTATTGCACTCCAGCCTGGGCAACAGAGCGAGACTCTGTCTCAAAAAAACAAAACAAAACAAACAAACAAACAAAACTTCAAAAAGAGAGAAAAAAACATAAAGTAGAAATCCTCTGTGAGTTTTTCTACAGATGCAAACAATGGGTAGTTATTTATGATTTATGATGTCTTTAACTCCTACATATCAATTATTTTATTAGCATCATTAAATATTCCTAATTATTTGTTTTGCATCTGTTCTTTAGCCACAGAAATGCCCTTCTCATAAAAGCAGGGAACATTTCTAGCATGCCTTCTGGAAATAAGCAGGTACTTAATAAATATTTATTAAATTAATGGAAGACAAGGAGGGATAAGTAGTATGATTTGGGGAAGCTTAACCAGAGTCAGATATACATTTTAAAGTTAGTGAAATAAGATTTTCCTATTCTCATTTCTCCTTTCTTTCAAATCCTTTATTTTCCCAACCTCCACAGCTTGTTGCCCCATTTTGGGTCTCAATGTCTTCTCTCTCTCTCCTTCTCTATCTCCTCTCCAAATGGACCTCAGGTACACAGCATTAGATAAATCAGAATTCTTAATTTATGCCTGACTCACATCATGGTTCCATACCTGTAATCTTTCCTTTTATTTACAGGTTTATTTTCAATAATATACTTAATACTGTGAATCTATCACTCAATCTATTAAGAACATTGACAGTAATCTAAATAGACCTATATTCTTCCTCCCTGTTTTCACCCACAGTAAATACCATGCTTAATTTTATGTTTATTCTACAAATATTTTAAAATAATTCTATCATATATATAATCTAAGCTAAAAAATATTTAATGTTATTATTCTTGAACTTCATGAAAAAGGCACCATGCTATATATAGTTCCCATAACTTACTTCTTTCACGTCATGTAACCAGGCTTCATCCATGTTATTGCATGTAGATGGAGTGTATTCATTTTCACTCAGTATATCTCAGCTGCAGTGTATATTTCAACCACTGTCTTCAAAATTAGACAAATGGTAATGACAGTGTTCCTGGCAAAGCCTAATGGCCTATTCTCTTTTCCAAAAAAAATATGTTCAGAAAGATACATGATCTAACAACTATGAAATTCTGTAGATCTGATACTTTCTTGTAACATGAAAAATAAGGAATAATTAGTTATTTTTTAAATGAACCATCTTATATTTGTAAGGCCTGGAATAGACTTGATACTAGATAACTAGAAATAGTGGGCTAATTTAGGAGAAATATTTCTGGTTTTAATGTTATTCAGTATCATATATGGGATGGTTGTTGAGGGAGATGAAAATCTTAGCTAGACTCTGACTGCAAGTCATATCTTCTTCAAACCACTTAGTGTGTAGAAATTTTAAAACTTTCTAGCTCTAAATATATCTGTTTTGTTTCATTTAAATTAATTAAACTATTCGTTCATTATAATTTCAGGATATTTGAACTCCCCACAAGACCATATGAAACAGAAATGATATTTATCCTTGAGATGAAGTAACAAGTATGGCCAGAATCAGTGAGCCATAGTCCAATAGGCTCAAGTGAGACAGAAACATTTTGTCCACGATAACATTTCAATCACTGAATATCATAACAGAGGTGGTATCAGTCTCCATTCTGAAGAAAGAAAAGTCAAAAGATGGACCAAAACAAGATAATAGATTTCAGCTGAAAACTAAATTCATTGATATGTCCCTTGCTTAGTCCACAATTGACGTTGTCTCCTAAGAGGTGCGGCACATATATCTTTGTATCAGTTTCCTTCTCCGGATTACTCTGGATTACTTGTGAATCGCTTCTAACCATTCATACCTGGTGATTTTATGCACTCCTTTCACTTTTCAGTGGTAGGGAATGAGAAGGCAGACTCAAATTTGTGAGCATGTGTCCTTTCGGAGCTTTCATCCATCCATCTATCTGTCTGCCTGTCTGTCTGTCTGTCTGTCTATCTATCTATCCCTCCATCCATCCATCCATATTTTTTTTTTTTTTTGAAATGGAGTCTCACTCTGTTGCCCAGGCTGGAGTGCAGTGGCACGATCTTGGCTCACTGCAACCTCCACCTCCCGGGTTCAAGCTATTCTCCTGCCTCAGCCTCCTGAGTAGCTGGGACTACAGGCGCCCGCCACCACGCCTGGCTAATTTTTATATTTTTAGTAGAGATGGGGCTTCACCATGTGGGCCAGGCTGGTTTCGATCTCCTGACCTTATGATCTGCCCACCTCGGCCTCCCAAAGTGCAGGGATTACAGGCATGAGATTACAGTCATCTTTAAAGAGTCCAAGATTCCTCCTAGACTACTGTGAAATTCAAGGAGGAAACCTTTTCATAACTATTTTAACAAAATGCTTTTGCTGTTGTTGTGAATCTTTTTCTACATGTATCTACAGACATACTGAATACTTGTTTTCTTATGAAAATCTGCTCCTAATATTACAAAATCAGATAGGGTAAAGCCGAGAAATCATGTTTAATCTGGAAGGCAATGAGTATGGCCTGGGTTGAATTCTTGTTTTACCACAAGTGACCACTGTAATTTGAAGCAAGAGACTTTACCTTCAAATGTTTTATTTTTTTCATCTCAAAACTGAAATACCAATAGATACCTCAGATGATTATTGTGAAAGTTAAATTATATAATGCTTATGAGAAATCCTAGCATAGCAGGCACTGCATAAAGATTTGTGGATTCTGAGGAGGGCCAGTGGAGGGGATAGTTGGAGAACTTTTAGGTTTGACTTTCCCAGCACAATAAAGTACTGACTCTCATTTTAATGACAAGTATGGTGAAGGCACTTTGCTCAAGGAAGCAATTTGCATTAATGTTAATTAATTAATGATAATTAATGAATAGTTTTTTACGTTAAGTGTCCAAGGCCAGATGTTTGCATCAGTTCCATAGCTAGGTGTGGGAGTAATTCTCATGCCCTCCAAAGGGGTCCAGCTTCATTCTTTCATCCTGAGATAGCCCTCAAGCTAAATGGTAGCCTGAAAAGACTGCCACCTTTATGGTAGCCCCACTCTACACTCCCTCCATGCAAGGTATCAGGCCTGTGGTTGAAACTTCAGGAACAGAGTTCATTCCAAATATCTCAGCACATCTCTTAGAGCCATCAAGCCATCATGTTATTGCCACCTGCAACATACTTTTAACACCAAACCAACAAACAAATCTCAAAACAACATCAACAACAAAACATCGAAACTCTTCTCACCGTCTGTTCAATTAGAGGTGTCATGGCAGACTGCAGGGGAAATCTCATTTTTGCTCTGAATAAATATTGCTCTGGGCTGTTTGTTGTTTGCAGAACACTCACACTTTTCTAATTCCTACTTTCTTACCCCCAAGATATGTCGGTCAAGTGGCCTATATATGTATATATTTTAAAATATTTCTAGATTTTTTTGTGCTTGTGTGTGTTTGTATGCATATATGTGGGTGTGTATGTATAAAATCTTGAAAACCTCTGCCACATTTAAAAATGCCACAGGAAAAAATATTCTTAGGATCTATGTCTATGTCTAGATCTATGTAAGATTGAGAACCATTGCCAATGTTACTAAAAAAATCATTAAAATCATTTTTGTGCCTCAGTTCCTTTACCTGAAAAACAGGGTTAACAAAGGTATATTTTAAAATGTAGAGATAATGTATAATGCAAAAAGGATCTGACACAAAGGAAGTATCCATTGTATATTGTTTATTCTTATTTTTGACAGCGTGAGAAATGTTTATTATATGGGCTAAGTAAAAGTAGCATCATCCCAGATATATATAAGACACGAGTTACGTAGATTCAGGCAAAAATACCAGCAAGTTGCCCTGGATATAGAGTCTGTTATTTCTAGACCAACACATTCATAGAAGGGCAAACTGTCTTACTTGCAAGGAACTTTGGAACTCATGTGATTTAGTTTCCTTTCCTATGGAGAAATCCCCCTTTAAACTATGGTTCTTTGGAACCTAAGCCAATAAATTAGGTTCAGAGATTATCTGGAGAGCAGATCTTGCCCATACTTTATCGTAAGGGGTAAGGATTAAATTCTCCATTCCCAGTGGGCATGATATGTTTCAACCAGGGAATGCCAAAGATGCTATAGAGGAATGGAGGATTTAATCCTTATCCCTTACAATAGTCCATGGTTAAGTTTAACATTAAGATTTGCTCCTGGTAAATGTTATTGGGGAAACAAGGTTTTTATATTCCCAGGACACCTTGTGGCAATCTCTCTTTCCCCAGACATAAAGCTAAAGGCCATGTGGTTTTTAAATTCCCCACTTTTTCCATAATAAAACATAGCATCTGGATATAATATGACTCATCATTGGCTTAGAGATGCAAATGTCTACGGATGCTCAGTGCAGATACTTTTTAAGGTAACTGGAAGTAATTCCCTATTTGACTGAAACTATGTAATAAAAATAAGATTTTCTGGTGCCAAAGACCTATGTAGGAGGCTCTTTTTGCTTGCACGCAAGGGAAGGGACAGAGAATGCCTTTAATTCTGGCTTTGATTTAAATCTGCATCACCATTTACCAATTGTAAGGCAATGAGCAAGTCATTAAACCACTGTAAGCCTCAGTTTCCTCATTTGTAAAATGGGGATAATTGTAGTTGCCTCACAGTGATGTACAATTAAATGGGGATAATATTTATAATTAGAGTATCTGACCAAATGTATTAAATAAATTTAGCTACTACAAAGATCTAAGTAAAGGAGAGTTATTATTGCTATTATTATATTTATTCTCTCTGCTTTTCAGGCTGTCTATTGACCATATATATGCTCTGCAGGAATACCAAGAACTGTATTTTCTCAGCCATGCTGTGGAGCCAAATAGCACAAACCCAGGGAGACTGTAAGGAGAAGCAAGACAAATTCAAGAGATTGCAAGGGGATCTCGTTGAACTGAGCCTGGAATTACATGAAAAGAAATCTTTTAAGAGTTATTTCCTATTCAAAAAAGACTTGGTGCATTATTAAATTCCACCATACTGGGAGCTTTTCTCCTTCACATTCATGCTTTCAAATCTTACTTATTACTGTCCTAGCCTGGATGGGGTGAAGGAAGCTGGGAAAGAAATTCTGGGCAGTAGATCACAAAGGAGATATTTGCAGGGAAGAGAATAGCTCTAGCTTCCTACCTACATTTGTGAGTTACTTTTAACTTTTCAAGATACTTTCATGCCTACCTTCTCTATTGGGGTGGGTAGCAAGCACCTTGGACCCCTAGATAGAAAACTCCTAGATAATAGAACCTCTACACCCCTGCCTACTCATTCAATTTCTTGAAAACATTCCAAATACTAAGAACACTACAGCTATTATAACAGCATAATTTATTTAGCATCTGCCATGTGTGTAATATATGCTGAATATCTTATATACATTGTCTATATAGTTTTTAATTCAACCCTTTGAAATAGCCGGTTTTGTTTTTTCATCTCAGTGACTTGGTATAAAGGTCCTATAGATACTAAGTAGCAGATCCTGGATTTGAACACAGGCATGTTACGCCAAATTTGTGCTTTAACAACTCTACTAAAATTCTGAAGACTTAGTCCTATGTTTGGAAACAGTTAAGGGATACAGAGACCAGTAGAATCCTCTGTCCTGTGCTACAAGAACAGAGCAGACCCTTAGAAGCAGAATAACATTTCACTGTCAGTGTTTATTTAAGTGGTCAAAGTCAATTTCAACAGACACAGAGGACAGAGAAAGAGTGATTTTTTTTTTTTGACTGAATCTTTTTATTTATTTATTTATTTATTATTATTATACTTTAGGTTTTAGGGTACATGTGCGCAATGTGTAGGTTAGTTACATATGTATACATGTGCCATGCTGGTGTGCTGCACCCACTAACTCGTCATCTAGCATTAGGTGTATCTCCCAATGCTATCCCTCCCCCCTCCCCCCACCCCACAACAGTCCCTGGAGTGTGATGTTCCCCTTCCTGTGTCCATGTGTTCTCATTGTTCAATTCCCACCTATGAGTGAGAACATGTGGTGTTTGATTTTTTTGTCCTTGCGATAGTTTACTGAGAATGATGATTTCCAATTTCATCCATGTCCCTACAAAGGACGTGAACTCATCATTTTTTATGGCTGCATAGTATTCCATGGTGTATATGTGCCACATTTTCTTAATCCAGTCTATCATTGTTGGACATTTGGGTTGGTTCCAAGTCTTTGCTATTGTGAATAATGCCGCAATAAACAAACGTGTGCATGTGTCTTTATAGCAGCATGATTTATAGTCCTTTGGGTATATACCCAGTAATGGGACGGCTGGGTCAAATGGAATTTCTAGTTCTAGATCCCTAAGGAATCGCCACACTGACTTCCACAAGGGTTGAACTAGTTTACAGTCCCACCAACAGTGTAAAAGTGTTCCTATTTCTCCACATCCTCTCCAGCACCTGTTGTTTCCTGACTTTTCAATGATTGCCATTCTAACTAGTGTGAGAGGACATGAACAGACACTTCTCAAAAGAAGACATTTACGCAGCCAAAAAACACATGAAAAAATGCTCACCATCACCGGCCATCAGAGAAATGCAAATCAAAACCACAATGAGAAAGAGTGATTTTAAAGGACGTAGAGGAGAAGCAATAAATACAGCTGAAAACGTGGAGGACAGGCAACCACCGTCAGAGTGTAGGTCAGCTAAGTAGTTAGGAAGCGTTGCATGAAAGGAAGAAGCTTCAGTAAAATGTCATCTGTGATCTGTTTAGGTAACTATGTATCCTGCTAAGGTAAATAGATGTCAGTCCTTGCCAGCTGGCTTTCATTTGGGAAAAAATATAAATAAAGAAGTAACCCTTAATAAGTCAGTTCAGAATTTGTGGAATCCTTCAGCAAAAAGAGATTTCAGAGGAGTAGAATGGGGAAAGAATAGGAGTATCTCTTCAGAAACAAGGAATAGTCACTCAGAAATGTTAATTGACTTGCCTAAGATCAAAATTTCTTTGGGACTAACTCAGGTTACCCAGTACATTACCTTTTGTGCTAACTATTCTAGAATTAATGAAAAGAAAAAAACGTAAGTTCTCTAAATTTAAAAATTTTCATTTACCTATAACCAAAGGACTCATTGGTTCAGAAAGCTGTGGGATGCCTTTGTGAACAATGGATGCGACAGCTAGGCCTGGATCACACGAATTACAATCAACCCTTCCTTACCCTATTTGTGATGTTTCTGTGCTAAGGGAAGGCATTTTCACATTATCTTCCCTCTTCTCAACTGAGTCTTATGCCTTTTATATTTTGTGCCTCTTCTTAAATTATACCTCTTTCTCATGATTGTATCCCACCAGCCCTGTGGGCCCTTAGCTGGCCTCAGCAAGCTGTCCCTATTCCAGTTCAGCCTGTCCTTCAGCCTGTCCATCAGGCTTCTCACCACGGGGTTGATGAAAGTCTCATCTCCCCAAGACCATGCTTTCTTTAGAACCAAGTATTGTGCCTCTTTTATACACACCAATAGCATACCAACCAAGGATGTACTCAATAAACCTTTGCTGAGCGACTACAGCATTAGCTTTTTCTCGACCACAAATTATAAAACGTTAAAAAAGTTGTGCTCAAATACACCATTTACTGGGCTAAAGGGCAAGTTTGGCTTTCCAGTAAGTTTCAACTTTAATCAGATCACTTGTTGGGGTTGGGTAAGAATGTGGCTGTTGTCATGATTTGGGGACCCTAATGATTCCAGCTGTGTCTACTCAGCCAATGGCACAGAATCCATGATAGCCAAGGTCATGAAGAGGCACCCTCCTGATTCAACGCCCCCCATCTTGGTTCTGCTGCTATTACACTTTTCTATACCACCTCTTCTTATCCCTAGCAGATGACGTAGAAATGGAATGTTTATTTGGAAGCATACTGAAAGATACAGTAGATTCTTATTGTTTATGGTAGTGATATTCTGTAAAATCAATGCAAACATTGAATCAGTGAACACTAAATCATTGCTCCTAGGGTAGATACAGGATTAGGTTTCTGAGAGCTACTATGCACAACATTTTCTGCAACCATTCAATACATAACCCTGTTTAATGGATGTTTCTGTTCAGACATTATATTGTATATTGTTGATTCATTAACATCACATGCACAGCCAACCGCACTATTTCTCGTGCCTGAATGAAGCTTTTCTAACATATGCAATTTCTCTGTAAAGCACATCAAATGCTTCTTGTGCTTTGTGTCACTAGACATCACTTCAGCTCTCTGCTTGGGGATCATTTTAAATAGCAAAATCACCAACATAAATTACAAAAATACAACAAATATGTCACCAAACAGACTGTGAAAATAATTATTTACTGTACTAGAACTTAAACAAGAAGACAGAGCATTGTCTCGTTGGACTGCTGCTGGGAATGTACACTTTGGTGACTCAAATTTTTTGCAACTCTCTGCATGTGCATGTCTGTCACTGACCATGAAGTTGTTCAAGTACCGATTTGTGAGTTACAAACAAATTTTGGCAAATAGATGATTTGGTAAATACAGAATCAGTGAATAATGAGGATTGAGTGTACCTTTAAATGGTATCTACTTTCATTTGGCATTTGTATGTCTTAGATCTGGGGATTCTCCATTTATCCACTTTAGTGAAATGGCCCATGTTCTCTTAAAGGGGAAAGAAAATCCATACATAATCTGGAGTTCAAAGGATCCCAAGCAATGAGAGCCATTTTAACATTTGTAATTATGCTTTACCACCAAAACAGTTGTTTGGACTTTATAGAAATTGGAGCTCAGAAGAATGTAGACTTCGCTATCATAGATATCTAAATTTAAAACCAGATTATGCTACTGATTAGGTGAGTAGTCACCCACCTTCTTGCACAGAAGCTGTCTTATTTCTAACAACAAAATATAACAATATATATATTTTTTGCAGGGCTTGAAAGAACATACATGGAAAATGCCTGCCATGAGGGCACACTGAGTTTACTCTTTTTCTTTCCTTCCCATTCAAGGTATTCTGGAATGAAGCATATTTATTCATTGTGTTTTCCACAATGCTGAGGTAGAGGAACAGGCGGCCTGAGACTATGTGTAGGAACTGGCTATTAACACAGGTTAATTAAAAAACATATATTGTGTTCTTTTCTAATCAAAATATGATTATTACCAAGAGGTGAGTCTTGTTTCAAGCAGTGGGGAGGGAATGAACAGAATCATCCAAATTACAACTATAAAAATAGGTATACATTTGGACAAAGTCTGCATGAGAATACACGGAAATCAAAACAGTTGTTTCCAAGCGATAGAATTATGGAAATTTTTTTTCTTCAAAATGTTCTCAAATGTTATACATTCTTTTTACAATACAAATGCTGTGCATATGAAAAGAATTATAATGAATGAAGCAATCAGGGATTGTCTTGAAGCAAAGCAGTACATGAAATCAAGATAATGTAGATGAGAGATGATTTACATTATTTTGTTCCCATCAAGCGGAGGGCATTTTCCAGAAGCCTAAGATGGTGGATCAACAAAGAGTGTTGACAACAACATAGGGTAAAGAGAGGTGAGAAGGGGGTACAAGCATGGCAGGCCCACTATCAACCCATTTCCAGACTTTCTCTTGTCCCTCTTCTGACTTTCAATATTGATTCCTGTTAATCTGCACATTATTAACAACTTTTTCCACTCTATGCTTCCGTCATCTCCTCTTCCCTACACCAAACTGACATGCAGCTTCCCAAGGATTGCCTATGACTAGTCAGTATATTGAGGAGAAATGATAGGAAGCAAGCCCCTGTCCAGCTTTCAGAGAGGTTTCGTATTGCGACGTGTCAAAGTCTGTGGGGAGCTGCCGGTGGTAGAATAAGCAGGTGGGGAGAGAACGGAAGTTTGTCAGGCTAAGCGTCCAGATTGATGCATTCTATTCCATGCTATTATAAATATTCTTCTTTTGAAATTGTATTTGACTTTGTATTGGGGGGAGAAATCATAATTGAGTTTAAAACTGTGGATCTTTGTCCTATGGTACGGTATTAGGACTTAAATTCTATTTCCATGTACATATTTCATCCAATAAAATTTAAAATATGGGCTCAAGCATAACTGGTATATAATTTTATTGTCATGATAGCCAACCCGTCATAAATTAAATCAAGCTTTCACACACTAATATCAACTCACACATTTATTATAACTACCAAATAGTACTTGATTCTAGACTTGTCATATCTTTTTTGGGCCCTATAAAGGTATTACCATGTCTATTTTAATATTTCATCTATTTTTTAGAAATGTTATTTAAATTTCACAAGACCTCTAGTTGCTGCCCTACATAATTTTTTTAATTTATATACACTGTATATTAGGGCCTGCATTAAAGTCTGGATACTGTTGGACAAAATACAACAATTTGGTGCCCAGAAAAATGAACTGTGAAAATCATTAATGCTTTTCACAAAACAGTGTGGCGTTTGCCTTATAATCACATGCAACAATTAAACATCCATGCCCTCTTCTAACATTGCTAAGGACATGTGATTTGCTCTGTCCAATGAAACCTGTACAGAAGTGTTACTTCTGAGAGGTGAACATTAAAAGCCAGTGCACAATTACCCACTTTTTCCCTTCCCATCAATTCAGTGATTCAAAAACACTTGGCAACATGAAGCCTTGGTCAGTTTGGGGATGTGAGAATCAAGAGGAGCAGAGCTTTCTGCTGATCTGTGGTGAGCACATACCATTGGGCAAGGAATAGACATCTGCTTTGGTAAGCCTGTGAAATTTTTTGGAGCTATTTGTTACCACAGCATAGTGGAGTTTTCTTAGCTGAATTATAATGTATAAAGATCTGAGAAGTTTCTCAAGTGTTATTCATAGCTTTCAGAAAAAAATGTGTTATTTAGCACTTGATACAATGGAAATATATATGAATTTTTCAGTCATCCCTTGGTATCTGTAGAGGTTTGGTTCCTGGACCCTCTCAAAATACCAAAATCCACAGATTTTCAAGACACTTACATAAAATGGTGTAGTATTTGCATATAACCTATATACGTCCTCCTGTAAACTTTAAGTCATCTCTAGATTATTTATAATACCTAATACAACTATCATAGGCTTAACTACATTTTTGATCCACAGTTTGTTGAATTCATGGAAGCAGAACCTGTGGATCAAGGGCTGATTCCATATGTAAGCAAATTAGTATAAAAATGCAACAAACAGCTATAAACTTATCACCCAATTTAAGAACTGGAACATTCATACATTGTTTGAAACTGTCTTTAGGCTTCTCCTACATCCTAACACATGGCCTCCTCCCTAGATATAAGTATTTGAAACAAAACAGGATAGAGAAAGTGGTCCCAAACCATTTTGACACCAAGGACTGGTTTCATGGAAGACAATTTTTTCCACGGAATGGGTGGTGAAGGGGTGGGTATGGTTTTGGGATGAAACTGTTCTACCTTAGGTCATCAGGCATTAGTTACAGATTCTCATAAGGAGCGTGCAACCTAGATCCCTTGCATGTGCAGTTCACAATAGGGTTCACGCTCCTACGAGAATCTCATGCCACCACTGATCTGGCAGGAGGCGGAGCTCAGGCGGTAATGCTCACTCTAGGCTCACCCCCTGTGTTGTGCAGCCTAGTTCCTAACAGGCCACGTACTGGTAGGTCCTGGTCCATAGCCCGGGGACAGGGGACTCCTGACATAAGAGACTGCATTTATAATACCATGTTTGTAAAGTACTCATTGTCTTTTCAATCACATTATTTGAATATATGAATAATTACTACCACTACTGTGATACTATGGTAACAGGTACTGAGCACTTACTATTTGCCTAATAATGTTTATTAACTTTTTATATACTTATTCCTTTCTACGAGGTAGGATCTATCACTAGAAATACAGGCATGAGCCACCACACTGGGCCCCAGAGTTCTCCTTATGTAGCTCGTTTAGTAGACGATAGTTACTTTCAGAATGCATTTTTAATTGGAGTTGGGTAAAAGGCTTCTACCCATTTTAAAGATGAAACAGTTAAGGTCCAGTATTAAATTTCTTATTTAAGATCAGATATATTAAAAATGACAGATCTGGAACATTTGCTTCCAGTATTAGATTCTTTCTGCGGCTGCAACAAATTACCACAAACTTGGTAGCCCAAAACAAGAGAAACTTATCGTCTTATATTGGTTCAAAATGGGTCTTTCTAAAACAAAAGTGTTGCAAGGCTGAATTCTTTCCGGAGGGTCTAGGGAAGAATCCATCTCCTTATCCTTTTCAGCCAGTAAGCCCACCTGCCATCTTTGGGTGTGGCCCCTTCTTCCATTTTCAAAGCTAGCACTTTAGCATCTTCAAATCTCTCTCTGACTCTGACTACCCCGCCTCACTCTTTTACTTATAAAGACCCTTGTCATTAGAGTGGGTCCACACGGCTAACCCAAAATAATTTCCCCATCTCAAGATATTTAACTTAATCTTATCTGCAAAGTCCCCTTTGCTATGTAAGGTAAAACATTCACTAGGTCCAGCCATTAGGATGTGGACAACTTTTTGGGGACCATTATTCTGCCTTCCACAGGTTCAAAACCTATTGTGTTAGTCACTATGCTATACTGCCTCTTGGGGGATGATAGTCCTACAGCTCTGTTTTGAAGTGTCATGCTTAAAATCAACAACAGTAACAACTGCAATTAAAAATGCATTCTGAGAGTAACCATCTGCATACTAAACCAGTTACATAAAGAAACCTCTGGGACTGAGTGTGGTGGCTCACACCTGTCATCCTAACACGTTGGGAGGCTGAAGTGGGAGAATGCTTGAGCTCAGGAGTTTGAGACAAGCCTGGGCAACATAGTGAGAACCCATCTCTATAAGATTAAAAAATATTAAAATAAAAAGTAGAAAGAACTCTGATCTCCTAATTTGAATCCAATCTATCAATTTTTAAATGTGTTTTATAATGGAGTTATAGACTTATACAGGGGTAGAGTCCTATCCCTGCCATTTTTTATTATTAACTATATTTTACAGATAAAGAACACAAGGACGTTTAAGTACCTTGCCTGATACAACACAGTAAATAAATGGTGAGTTATCTCATGACACATAAATTTTGCTGAACAAGTATAATAGGAATTCAGTGTTGGGAGTTTGAGGAGGAATAAATCACAATGGGTTGGAGTACTTAGGGACATTTTAATTCAGTTTTGGATATTGAATTTTACCCTGGAGGAATATCAAGATCTATAATTAGAGAATTTTTGTAATTCTAAATATTAACTTCAGTAATGTACACTGCTGTCTTACTCTGGGCTGGGGGATTGTGCTAGGTATATTCACACATTAAAACCAACAAACAAAAAAACTTGACGTGATGACTAAAACCCCCAGTCATTACACATAAACAGCTTGTTTTCTTCCTATGTGAAAGAAGACTCTGAAAAGTGAAGAGAAAAGGCAGATTAGCTCAGGACCTCAGGATTCAAGCAAAAACATGGTGTTGAGTTCTTTGTGTTTCTTTTTGCCCCCTATATCCCAGCCGGAAGCTGAAGAAGCTGGTAACCCAGAAATGCCAAAACAACAACCAAAAGTCTGAACAAAAGCTTGTTCCAGAAAGGGAATAGCCTAGGAAAAATAAAACTTTTAGACAGTAATCACTCTGTTCCAACTAAACATGACAGATAAACTGTGGCCCCCACCCACACCCATACCACGAAGGGCAAAGTGGGGAGCCTAGACCCTCCTGCCTCAGAGGCTATTGTGAGGTGCCCCCAGACTTCCAGCAGAAAATTGGCAGAGATGGTTGAGTGGGGACCCGGGACTTTTCATCCCCACTGGATAATAGCAAGGTCCTCCTGCCCCCTGTAGTGTCAGCGGAGACCACGAGTCCTCCTGCTCCATGTGGTGTCAGCGGAGACCACTTCTCTCCCCACAAGTATCCATAATGAAGCAATGCCTGTCTCTTCTTTGGGGTTCTCTTAGAGTGTCAAAGGAGGCTTAATGAAGTCATGACTTTCACCACTCCCATGGTAACCAAGCGTACCACCTACCTCCCATTACGGTGTCAGTGGAAGCCTTGAGGGGCATAGTAAAGAGGCATTCCTAACTCTCTCAGCCAGGGAGATGCCAGTGGAGGCCTCGTGGGAGCCAAGACTCCTACCCCAACTGAGAGTAATGCGGAGCCTTTCACTTGGGTGTCAGGGGAAGCCATATAAGCCTTACATAAAGAAAGGCCAAAATTATAGAAATGGATAACAGATTAGTAGTTACCAAGGGTTAAGAGATAGATGTGAGTGTGGCTATAAAAAGGCAACAAGAGGGATTGTTGCCGTAATGGGAGTCCAGTATTTTGTATCTTAAGTGTATCAATAACTGTATCTCATCTGATACTGTATTAGAGTTTTTCAAGATGTTACCACTGAGGGAAACTCTAAAGGGTATACCAGATCTCTCTGTATTATTTCTTATAACTGCATATGAATCAATAATTATCTAAAAAATTTTAAATTATGAAAAAAATCTTGATGAAGCATAGCTATTATACTTAGAAAGCCAGGATATTGAGGTAACATACAGTATTTTTGTTGTTGTTGGGACAGGGTCTCACTCTATTGCCTAGGCTGGAGTGCAGTGGTGCAATCACAGCTCACGGCAGCCTTGATCTCCCAGACTCAAGCGATCCTCTTGCCTTAGCCTTCTGAGTAGCTGAGACTACAGGCATGTGCCATCACACCCAGCTGATTTTTAAATTTTTATTTTTAGTAGAGATCAGGTCTCGCTATGTTGCTCAGGCTGGTCTTAAACTCTTGAGCTCAAGCAATCCTCCTACCTCAATTGGACAAAGGGTTGGGATTACAGGAATGAGCCACCACAACCGGCCTACATGCAGTATTTTGATTAGGAGACCATGATATAGGTTTGTTCTGGAGAGGAGTAGACTCAGATACTTCAAATTTTAAGTACTCAGGAAAGTGATTATTGTTGCTCCGTGGTTTTTCTTATGCCAACTAACATTTTAAAAAGTCTAAAGAATTGGATTGAAATTTAAACTATTAGTGTATAAAATAAGATTGCCAAAAAGCCTGGAATATTCAAAATCACGAATTTGTGTTATCATCACTAAGAATACATTTATATAGAAAGCAAATTGTCATAAAAGTCTTGTATAGTAAATATGCATTCAGGCCATGAAAGAATGCTTGTCAAATGACTGGCTACAATAGCTTAAGGACCCTAAGGCACTGGGGCATCATCCTCTTTAGAGTTTTTGCAAAAACCATTCACCACTTTCTCCTCCCTGTTTTCCTTTCACTTTTCAATACCACATTCTAGTGACATGTTAACACCATGCACTGTTGATGTCTTACTGCTCTCATGCCTTCCCAAGGCTACTGTATAGGAAGGGAAGAGAAGGGACTAAGCTTTGTTGAGCACCTAGAGATCCAGTCTCTGAGGAATCAAGCCATGTAATACCCATAAAAATAATCCAGTAGGTATATTATATTTTACATATGAGCATTTAGAAAGATTTAGGGTGTTTATCGCAAACTATCAGTTAATTATTATCTGGGTCTGGCTTTTGCTACTTTCTGATTAGATTCTCAGAGAGCTAATTCACCTCCAACTCTGGGGGTGTTGCCCTGCTGTTACCTAACATGAACTGACCACATTAATAACATCACACAATGTAATTTACAAAACTGAAATTTAATAGGTTATATTTAATTGTTAACAAATTATTAGAAGTGGTAGAATTAGATTTAGATTTTCTGCCTCTAAATCTAGCAGTCTTCTCTGATGATTTCTAAAATGTGATCAAGTGGATATAATACAACAGAAAAACATTTTTTCCTTTTCATCATTTCTGACATGTAGATAGAAACGAACTGGGCTATCCTGTTGACACACTAATGTTTGGCCACTTTCTTGATTTTCCCTGCAAGGATTCTATGTTTTTCTGTGTCCACTGTGTTCTAGAAAAGATGGGGTTGTGGTAACTACTTACAATTTTAGAGAAAAAGAGAAATGAGGAATGATTTGGATGATGTGCTTTTTGTCCTGGTCTAAAACCAATAGGAGAAGAATCATCCTGTAATCCTGTCAGGAAATTTTCTCTTTGGTAGACGGCTTTTATAATATATCATGGCTCAGAAAGCCTGGAATTCTACTACTGGCCTATAAAATATAAAGAATTGGGACAACTGTTCTGTTCAATTGAGACCGTCACTGCTATACCTATGGGAACTTCCTAATTGATACATGTTCAAAATAATTTGGAATTGAGAAAAAGAAAACACCAGCTATTTTTGAAATAATGAGACACTTTCTCAGCTATTATACACCAACTGAAACCTGTGCCACTGCCTAGAGTATTATAATTCCTGCATGAACAAAATTGGCCCAAATAATTATCCAATGCTTAAGGCAACATAAATAAAAGTTCTTACACTTCTAGGTTTCCATTTAGTAAAAGATGTGCAGGGAAGGGAGAGAAAGAGAAAAACACATTTGGCAGTGATCAGGTTAAAAAAAAATAAATAAATTCATGCTCAGCCTTGCCGTTTAGCAAAATAGTGAAGTTGTTAAAGTTTCTGAAACTCTTTAACCACACTCAACAGCTCTCCTTTCAACATACAAATGACTAGTAGATGGTTTTTCTTGGTCTCTTGTTTTATATATTTTGCATTCAGAGGGTTGTAAACTAAAGGACAGTATTAACTATCAGTTAGGGTATTGCCCAGTTAAGGTGACTGCCACATCAGAAGAATGTGCATACAAATGAATGCTTTTGAAAGCTTTAAAGACTTAAATGAGAACTCTACTCGTACATAGATGGAAATTAGGCTGTGCAGAGTGACGGATGATCTTGTCAACCATATGGAGGTGGTAGCTTGTCACCACATAGGGAACGGGTAGCTCAATGACAGGTATCCAGAACTTTTAACCTTAGGTAAAACTATCATGACTGGATCAGAACTTTCAACCTGGTTTAAAATGGTAACAACTTTTGTTTTATTTCCTTGTATCTACCACCTTAGAAAGAAAGAACACATTTGTCCTCACTCTTGTTATTTTCTGTCAATTGCCTAATTATGTTTAATGCGGATGAAAAGGGGACTGACTTTCCATTCACTGATTATTTGAGTGCCACTTTAATGGGCCACCAGAGTTTTCTGTAAAAGGAAAAGATGAACATTATAGTTGGGAGTTTGGTAAGAAGAGAAAGAATGAAAGAAGAAAGAAGGGCAGGAACGTAGGAGGATAGAGGAACATGACACTGGGGTCACCAGGTGGGGCCCAGAAAGCAGGCTGCTGGTACCAGTCCAATAGAAAGGCGTCTATCCTTCTATATGACCAGTTAGTGGACCTGTATAAGGGGTATGTGAAGGACACTGTTTGAATATTCAGGAGCCCTACAAGAGGGAATTTTCTGCCAGTTGATTGGGCAGCTTCAGTAAAAAAGAGAAATTCCCATGTTCAGTAGACAGGGTTGACACCAGTGTATACTCATCCCAATGCAGATAAGAATTCTGCCTCATCTGAACCAGCTCCTCACCTGTTATCTACCCCATCGGTGGGATGCTTGGCTGGATCCCATGGCTATTCCTGAGCTCCATCTGACCACAGTTCATGTTACATATGAAGATGCTTGTTAATGCATAAGAGGATTGTTCTTCAGGTACCAGGTAGAAGGTGGTATTAATATACCAGGCTAGTCACCTTTCATTTATTTAGCAAATATGTTAGGAAACTTTCCATGTGCCAAGCACCCTGATATATTATTGGTGATAGATGAAGCACTGTGTGTTCCTACCTCAAGCACTGTTTAACCGGGAGGAATTAATTACAGCTTTTATGTTCAGTGCCAAAATGGAAATTAGGCCAAAGGGCTACAAAAGTTTCTCCCTGGAACACAGCAGAGGGAAGGGGATCCATTCTTCTTGGGAAGAGGCAAAAAGGGAAATCATAGATCACAACATATTTTTAAAATTTTTTTTATTATACTTTAAGTTATAGGGTACATGTGCACAACATGCAGGTTTGTTACATATGTATACATGTGCCATGTTGGTGCGCTGCACCCATTAACTCATCATTTACATTAGGTATATCTCCTAATGCTATCCCTCCCCCCTCCCCCAACCCCACGACAGGCCCCGATGTGTGACGTTCCCCTTCCTGTGTCCAAGTGTTCTCATTGTTCAGTTCTCACCTATGAGTGAGAACATGCGGTGTTTGCTTTTTTGTCCTTGCAAGTTTGCTGAGAATGATGGTTTCCAACTTCATCCATGTCCCTACAAAGGACATGAACTCATCCTTTTTTATGGCTGCATAGTATTCCATGGCGTATATGTGCCACATTTTCTTAATCCAGTCTATCATTAATGGACATTTGGGTTGGTTCCAAGTCTATGCTATTGTAAATAGTGCCTCAGTTAACATACGTGTGCATGTGTCTTTATAGCAGCATGATTTATAATCCTTTGGGTATATACCTAGTAATGGGATCACTGGGTCAAATGGTATTTCTAGTTCTAGATCCCCGAGGAATCGCCACACTGTCTTCCACAATGGTTGAATTAATTTACACTCCCACCAACAGTGTAAAAGTATTCCTATTTCTCCACTTCCTCTCCAGCACCTGTTGTTTCCTGACTTTTTAATGATTGCCATTCTAACTGGTGTGAGATGGTATCTCATTGTGATTTTGATTTGCATTTCTCTGATGGCCAGTGATGATGAGCATCTTTTCATGTGTCTGTTGGCTGCATAAATGTCTTCTTTTGAGAAGTGTCTGTTCATATCTTTCACCCACTTTTTGATGGGGTTGTTTTGTTCTTGTAAATTTGTTTGAGTTCTTTGTAGATTCTGGATATTAGCCTTTTGTCAGATGAGTAAATTGCAAAAATTTTCTCCCATTCTGTAGGTTGCCTGTTCACTCTGATGGTAGTTTATTTTGCTGTGCAGAAGCTCTTTAATTAGATCCCATTTGTCAATTCTGGCTTTTGTTGCCATTGCTTTTGATGTTTTAGACATGAAGTCCTTGCCCACGCATATGTCCTGAATGGTATTGCCTAGGTTTCCTGCTAGGGTTTTTATGTTTTTAGGTCTAACATTTAAGTCTTTAATCCATCTTGAATTAATTTTTGTATAAGACATAAGGAAGGGATCCAGATTCAGCTTTCTACATATGGCTAGCCAGTTTTCCCAGCACCATTTATTAAATAGGGACTCCTTTCCCCATTTCTTGTTTTTGTCAGGTTTGTCAAAGATCAGATGGTTGTAGATATGTGGTATTATTTCTGAGGGCTCTGTTCTGTTCCATTGGTCTATATCTCTGTTTTGATACCAGTACCATGCTGTTTTGGTTACTGTAGCCTTGTAGTATAGTTTGAAGTCAGGTAGTGTGATGCCTCCAGCTTTGTTCTTTTGGCTTATGATTGACTTGGCAATGCAGACTCTTTTTTGGTTCCATATGAACTTTAAAGTAGTTTTTTCCAATTCTGTGAAGAAAGTCATTGGTAGCTTGATGGGGATGGCCTGGAATCTATAAATTACCTTGAGCCAGTATGGCTATTTTCATGATATTGATTCTTCCTACCCATGAGCATGGAATGTTCTTCCATTTGTTTGTGTCCTCTTTCATTTTGTTGAGCAGTGGTTTGTAGTTCTCCTTGAAGACGTCCTTCACATCCCTTGTAGGTTGGATTCCTAGGTATTTTATTCTCTTTGAAGCAATTGTGAATGGGAGTTCACTCACGATTTGGCTCTCTGTTTGTCTGTTATTGGTGTATAAGAATGCTTGTGATTTTTGCACATTGATTTTGTATCCTGAGACTTTGCTGAAGTTGCTTATCAGCTTAAGGAGATTTTGGGCTGAGACAATGGGGTTTTCTAGATATACAGTCATATCATCTGCAAACAGGGACAATTTGACTTCCTCCTTTCCTAATTGAATACCCTTTCTTTCTCCTGCCTTATTGCCCTGGCCAGAACTTCCAACACTATGTTGAATAGAAGTGGTGAGAGAGGGCATCCCTGTCTTGTGCCAGTTTTCAAAGGGAATGCTTCCTGTTTTTGCCCATTCAGTATGATATTGGCTGTAGGTTTGTCATAGATAGCTCTTATTCTTTTGAGATACATCCCATCAATACCTAATTTATTGAGAGTTTTTAGCATGAAGCACTGTTGAATTTTGTCAAAGGCCTTTTCTGCATCTATTGAGATAATCATGTGGTTTTTGTCTTTGGTTCTGTTTATATGCTGGATTATGTTTATTGATTTGCATATGTTGAACCAGCCTTGCATCCCAGGGATGAAAGCCCACTTGATCATGGTGGATAAGCTTTTTGATGTGCTGCTGGATTTGGTTTGCCAGTATTTTATTGAGGATTTTTGCATCAGTGTTCATCAGGGGTATTGGTCTAAAATTCTTTTTTTTTTTTGTTGGATCACAACATATTTGAACTAGCTCTGGAATGATAAAATAGTGCATTAGGCAGAAAAGGAGCAAAAGTAATCTAAGACAGAGCGGGCAGTATTCGCAAATCTTAGTGGCATGAACATGCTTAGGGAATTGGAGAGTCTTGCTGAACACAAGACATGGGAGAAGAGAGCAGAAACTGGGTGTGGAAAGAGAAGCAGGGGCTAGATTAAGAAAGAAAGGTCTTTATAATGTATCTTAGGGGCATAAAGGAGCTATCAAACCAGTTTAGGAAGAAAAATGTCAGGATGAGAATTATGTTTTAGTGATATGAAGCTGGTATTAGTATGCTGGATGACTTAGTAGACAGATTATACTCAGAAAGCATATCAGATGTTTCTCCTGGGAAAGCCAGGAAAAGGAAAAATAGGTGTGCAGACAGAAAATAAAAGACAAGCCAAGGTCTAGCAAAAGATTAGGGGTGAAGGGTGTCATGGAATCCAGAAGCAAAGAGGCAAAGGAATGAGGTGACAAGTAAATAAAAATAGCCCATTTGGTATGAAAACTAGAGAGGAGTTGACTTTCTGGAGGTATAATTCCAATGGAACATTGAGGTGAAATGTGTCTTTGTTTCTTCCAACCCCATATCCACTTTCACCACCCTTCTTTACTTGCCTGAAGCCTCAAAAAGCTGACCTGCATATTTCATCAATGTTTTCCCTTATTGTCTGGCTTTTATTGGGTTTTTCCAAAGGGGAATGCCAAGAAGAATAGAAGGAGGAAGGAGACAAAAGTCAGGATATCTGTTTCCCAGCTTCTCCCTGTAGGGTCACTTTGGGCTGGTATGGTCCTGGAATCACCATGCTTCTAAAGTGTCCTGTCTATGACTTTTTCCTTCTGGGTTCCAGTAAGTACTTCATTTTCTTATCTTCTTGGGCCTAGTGGTGGCTCTCATGGCTCTTATAATACTTACCCGGGGTTATTGCACCACCTCTTGTAAATATTATCTTTGTAAATAATATTTTCTTAAATCATTCTAACTTGAGATGATGTGTTTCTTATTGGCACTCAGGCAGATAGGGTGGAAGAAGTGATTTTAGGAGTTAATTGAATGTAAGAGAGTAGAGACAACACATACAGGCCACTCATGGAAGATAGTTATGTAAAGACACAGATTGTAAGTTGAATGGGGACCATAATGGAAAGAAAGTATTTCAGATGGAGAGAGATGACTATATTTATATGTTGAGTCAAGGATACTCCCTTTTCTTTAAGTTGGCAGCTTAATTAGAATCAAATCATCTATGTAGGAGGCCTCTCATACACCCTAAATTTTGGCAAATTGTCACCATTAATTCTATTCTTTCTTAATTGCCACATATGGGAGGTAGAAAATGGGAGTCTCAATGCTTGTTTTGAACTTAGAACCCAGAGAATGAATGTAGCATTACCAGTCCTAATTGCTAAGCAGAATGATAAAAGTCACTTTATAATCACTGTGAAACCATGAAATGACAATGAAGAAAGCTGCCACATGATTAAGCGAGGCAGAAACAGGGGTAGAGTTAATCCTAGCCAGAAGATTAGTCACAGAAAAGGAATGAACAAGAGAAGGAGGCATCAGTGGGCGTGATAAGGGATAATAATTACATCTGTAGATTGACCACTACAGAATTTCGACATCATTTAGTGACATTCACATCTTAGAGGGCTGCTGCAGTGGGCAAGTCATTGTATTTTTTCCCCAAAATTTAGCCTTTTGCTTCAGGTACTTGCCTTCTTTGAGAATGTACTTGATTAAGAGAGAAGCAATCAAGGCTCTATAACATAGTGTCTCAAGGCATTTAGAATACTTTTTCACCAAATGAACAGTGCAAGCAATAAGTGCTATGAGTTCACACAGAGAGAAAGGACCACTGAATAACAGACATGTACAAATGACTTATCTATATTTGCAAATCCATTGGACAATCCATTGAGTGTGAGAAGGAGGCAATGTTCTCATTTTGTATATAAAATTCATTAAAGTCTTATGGTCTTCATTGCTTTGAAGACTTCCACAACTTGTATACAGACTCAGAAAACTGTGAACAGCTTTATGTTTTTTTTTTTTTAAACCAGCCAACCCCATTAATTACCTAGGAGTGCTACATGCTGAGCACAATATCAGGTAAAATATAGCCAGCCTTGAAAGTCCATGGTGTTTTTTATTTTGCTGATATTTCTAAAATGTTTCAAATAACTGTGATACACAAAGAAATAACCATAGGCTTGAGCTTGGAAGGTGTTAACAGAACGATATCAAAATAAACGGTTTTTCTCCATATAAGTGATTTTACCTCCAATCCTCCCAAAGAAAAAATAAGCATAGAACATCATAATGTGATAATTATAACACATTACTTAGTACTGGTCCTCAATTTTTGATGACATCCCTGAAGCTCAGATATTTATTGGAAAAGTTAGGGCAGAAATTCTGAATAGAAAGAAAGGCAAACTAAATGTAAATGGTATGAATTGCTGTACAGGCTTGAGGGTATCTAACATACTCAGGTCTCTTATTTTTTCAAATAAACTGCTCAATCTCTCACCTGCTTGACATCAAGAATGTCAGTGTCTAATTCCTTTTCTATTTAATTGTAACAGAATCCTAGGGAGTTTTTCATTCTATAGGAGTTTCTGCACCATTGAAACCAGGTTGCCACTGTTTCTCACTGCTACAGTGTGACAGCTGATGACTGGTAACTTACAGGGTGATGGTCAGGTCAGCCCACTCTTCTGACGGTGTTACTGCTTGTTGAGGTTCTGCAGAAGCCACAGTAGTTTTTGAAAGAGAAGGATCCCCTAGCCTCCAGGGCAAGTGTCATCATTCCTCAGGTTCCCAGGATCATAGCTCTTAATAATCATCTATTTAAATTTATACACCTAGCCCCAGCCTCAAAGTATTGGATCAGGACTCATGCCTCTGTCTGCACCCTCCAACATCTGGAAAAATTATCCACTTTTCCTTCTACTGACCACCTCTCCCAGGCTGTGGTACATTTTTTTTTTAATCCCCACAAATCAATGGATCTTGTTATACTCCTCTCTATGAAAAACTGGCTAGTGTAGGATTTGCTCAAATAAAACCTCCTATTTAAGAGTGGCATCTCTCAGTAATTTTAAAAAAATTATATGTAGATTATAATATAAAATGTAGCATTTCTCTAGCATGAGAAGAGGGGAAAAAAGAATAACAAAGTCTAAAAAAGACAAACAAAAATGAATTCTTTAGCAGTGCATCCTCTGGCAGGGCACCTGACCATACAATATCTTATAATTTCTATAATTGTACTAATTGCTTTAAAATATTGTTTTGTTTAAAAGGTTCCACTTTCCAGGGTACAAAAAATAAAATCAGAGTGGTGGATACTTAAGGTGACACATCTACTGACAGGCATATGTTGGGACTTCATCTTGATGTATGAGGTCACAGCCATGTTCCTCATCATGTTTCTGATGTGCTCTCTCCTAATAGTGGGTGTGGCATAAAAGAAGTCCATCCCACAGTCCTTGAAGAGTTTGCATTAATGGGAGAGAAGGAAAATTCTATACTTATACATATAGAAGAGTTGGATACTAATATAAGATAGCACACAGCATAGTAATAAATTAAATGCAAGCATCTAAGGTATTGAGAGAACTTCTCAGAGGAGTTCCACTCAACAATATTTATTAATAGTAATAAAAGTATAATTGACTGACAGACTTTTGCCTTTAAAACCCCTTTAAAGTACAAAGCACTTGGCTACACTGTGCAGATTGGCTCACTCAATGCCAATGCCAACTCCTCTTTAGTGTATCTCCCTATCTTTTAGAAGCTGGAAAGCTAAAAAAATTTCAGCAGGCTTCTGTGTATGACCTAAATTCCACAAGCAAAGCCATCACCTGAGACAGGGAAAGAGGAATTTGACAATGTGAAGGGGCAGCATGGAGACTGACTCTTTGGATAATGCAGAATGGCACAGGTGTCATCATAAAGTGGAAGTGACTGTGGGTTTTGTTACAAGAGTCCTGTTTTACTAAAAGCCTTTTCTCTTGCCTCTATCATCTAGCCTACTAGAAATTCTGAAATGAACCCTTTTCTGCCTAGTATAGCTGCAGGAGACTATGACATCTGCAACTAAGAAATTCAGAAAGGTATAATAGTATCAGAATGTTTTCAGGTGAGACAGATGAAGGACATGGAGGTTGGAGTTGTTTGTCTGACCTACTGGGTTGAAGGTAGGGTAGACTAGTTAGCAGTAGAGATTGGAATGCTGGTAATCTGTAGCATCTACTGATGGAAGAATTATTAAATTATTGCCTTTGGTTACTGGGAAAGATGCACCTATTAAAGGCAATGGCTATGCTTAAGTAGGCCATGTTGATAGGTGTGAAGAATATAATGACAATAGGCCAGGCTGTTGCTTCCAACTGAACTGAAGAGCACAAAGCAAGAAAGTAATGGGGTCAGGTTTTAAAATCCTGATTCAAGTCCTGAAAAAAGAACTAAAGAGTTTCTATGAGTGCCCTCAAAAGAATCTTGTATTCCTTTGGGTTTATGTAACTAAACATCAAATCCAGAGACTGATTCTGAGTTGATGAAATAAAATGGAGACAATTTAGAGTCTTGCCAGGCCTTGACTAAACACATAAGGGTATTGGCTGAAAAAAAGTTAAGCCTAAAAATTCTTAGGTATTTGAGGTGACTTAGTTGATTTTGAGTATTCTGAACCTCCAAACTTTACTGACTGTCTCAGACAGCACTAGCAGCTACTCCCCACGACCCATACAGGGCTGATGAGATTCTTCCTGTTTTATTTGAAGACCTTGTAATCAGTGCTTTTGCAAGAGCACACCTACACTCTCCATATCCCACCCTACCGTCTATATGATCTCAAACATGCCTCAGTTTGACTCGCAGGACCAAAAAGAGATTCAAGTCCAGGAGGAGAAACTGTTTGCTAATTTGTATTAGCAAATATCTAGGACTTGTTTACTGAAAACTAAATATAACAGTGTCTTATGTTAAGTGAAGTTAAGATATCAGAAATTCCTTAGTTTTGTATACTAAATGCAAAGAGCTTAAAAAGATGGCATGGTCTTATCAAATGCCAATGGCTCACCTGTACTTAAACATGTACACAAAGATAAGAATGAAAATGTCCATTTCCTATGATAATGAGGAGCATCAAATATAGTATTAGTTCTGATTCTCTGACAGAGCTTTGACTGATCCAATGAGTCAACAAGTCATCATATGTGCTATTTGAACTGCTATCATGAACTTGTAAACCACAGAGCTGCATGTGCTCAGCAGGACACCAACATCAATAGGAAATGAGATAAACAGGATTGGGCCTAAGCGTGTTTAAAAGGTCTCAACATGTTACATAATCAGATTACTAACACTCCCAGTGTGCCCAGTTCTGTGGGTTCACTGTCACTTTTTATAGCCAAACTATGACTTCATAAAGAGTTCCTCTAGTATCAATTGACTGAGGAAAAATAAGTAAGCTTTATTCATAGATGACTTAATCTAATATGTTGACATCAGCCAAAAGTGTATTGTCTCACTCAGGGATACTCCTGAATAACAATAGCTATGATAATACACCTATTGGGCAAAATGTAAAAACTAATTATGATGATCACTTTGTTTGAAAAAAGAAACGACTGAGGCTTTAGATATACATCAATTCCATGGGTAGGAGTCGATCATGGTTTGGAAAGATGGTTAGAAACTTGGAATCAAAGAAATATCAGAAGATTATTAACAAGGCAGTTTTGGTAATCGATTCACGAATGAATTTCTTAAAGTTGTCCAGAACGTAAGGGCATTTTGTATTAGTCCATTTTCTGCTGTAAAGATACTGCTGGAGACTGGGTAATTTATAAACAAAGGAGATTCAATTCACTCAGAGTTGTGCATGGCTGGGGAGACCTCAGGAAACTTACAATCATGGTGGAAGGGAAAACAGGCACGTCTTACTTGGCAGCAGGCTAGAGAGAGCATGGGAAAGGGGAAAAGCCCCTTATAAAATCATCAGAGTTTGTGAGCACTCACTATCATAACAACAGAATGGAAGAAACCACCCCCGTGATCCAATCACCTCCCACCAGGCTCCTCACTTGACACGTGGGGATTATGGGGATTAAAATTCAAGATGAGATTTGGGTGGGGACACAGAAACAAACCATATCACATTTGTACCCCCAGATGGATGCTCCCATGGTTATTGTGGCCACACTAATCACATGAAAAAAGTAATTATCACTGTTGGTATTATTCAGCCTCTCTTCCCTGACATTCCATATTTGCTCACTGGACTCATGAATAAAGGTGGCTATGAGGACAGTGAGGAAAGTTAGGCATAGGGTCAAAAACATGGATTTCTTACTAGATTGCTCAGGTAACTGCCACTGCTGAGAACTCCATCTGCCAGCAGTAGAAATTAATGTTACATCACAGCAGGCTCAAACCCCAGGGCACTAACTGGCAACTCATGGCAGGTCAATTACATGAGATTCCTTTTTGTCCACAGAGAAGAAAGTGATTTATTGTCACTGGAATAGATATTAATTTTTGTACTCTGCAAGAATATGGATTTGCCTTTCTTGCATTCTCTAAGTTTTGGCCCTGGGGATTTATCAGATGCCTTGTTTACTGTCATAGTATCTCCCACAACATTGCTTCTGACCAACAAACCATTTTACAACCTACCAGGGATATCTGGATTTATTCTTACTGGGACCTGGAGGAAACAGAGATAGAGATACATGATTAAAAAACAAAACAAAAACAAAAACAAAAACCAACAACAACAAGAAAAAGGTTGGGAGGGAAGTGCAGTATGGTGGAAAGTGCTTGAGGCTCAGAGCCCAAGAATGTGAGTTTGTGTCTGATTTCTACATCTTTCTAAGTCTTTGACCACTAACAAATTACATACCCTCTATGGGTTTGAGTTACCCTCACTGTAAAATGTGTAAATAATAGGTAATTCATAGGATGGTTTCAATAGAAAATGTTAATCACAAAAATTATTTTTTTTAAAAATTTAGAGTCTTATCTTTACCCACGACACCTGAGGATGCATTTAAATTATTTGAGAGAAAAAGTCTCAGAACCTGGGAGGAAGGGACATTTGGTTACAGGTCACTGTTAGGTATTCCCCTACAGCATGTAAATTCATGTTTGGTTTCCAATGAACATAATCCATAATATCATACACCGTAAAGATAACATATATGTTCTTTTGTTGCTAACCTTGAGGGCCACTTCTTTGATTCTTTCTAGTTTCAGATGAAATCTCTGGCTATTCTATTGAACAAATCTAAAACTAGAAAGGACTTGCTGGTGCTTCATGCCCTCTGTGCTTACTTGTTACAGTCATTTCTATTTCTCTACTCCTGAACCACGATGGGATGACAGAGACTTCCCTACAAAAATTTCTAACTATTGGAGTTGTATTTAACGTGCCCCCTTTGTTCTGGCCTGCCCATGCACACTTGGGTTTCTTTAGCATCCTCTTTCAGATGTGGCCCTGGCCTGTATAGTTAGTCCATATGGGCTCCTGTACAGGATCTCTCAGTATCAGAGCCCCTTTACCCTTTCTGGCTCTCCTCTCCTCTTTCATCATTTTTCTCCAGACTATGGAGTCTTTTTCTAACCTGAGGACAGGGTGAGCTGACTCCCGTTCTCGTCTTCCTTAAGCTATTTTTATGGATAAAACTTAGTCCTTCAAATGTTAAACTCTTCAAACTAAAATATATCCAGATACTTCAAATCCTGTCCTCTTTGTGAGTTTCAAATATCTATGTTGAAATTTTGAAAGTGAAGAATTATTTTGTTCTCTCTGCTTTATTTTCTCTCTTTGCTGAGATATTACTTGGAAAACTCTGGCAAAATAAATGGGAAATAGGTAAAATAATAAAAAATGGAGAGAGAAGACACACACATTTATAAAATCCATATTATACCCCACTACAAGTAGATAGAAGTCAAAACATCGATATACAAATAAACACTCATATATACCAGGTATGTATTTGTGATGAGATAACTAGACATAGACTTTTCAAGAGACCTAAATTTAAATGTTTTGAACAGTTTCTATAGATAAAGAAAGCAAGTTACTTTGAAATATACCTTTTTGTTTTGTTTTGGAATAGCCAACAGAATCACTATGTCATCACTCAAATATACGACACATATTTTATTCATTGTTCATGGTGAAGACTCTGCATGGTGGAATGATGCCAAATATGAATCCTTCAGTCTAGAATGTTAACTATTCTTTTTATAAATATAAAGCACTCCTCAGTGATGAAAGCTGCACTCCTTTGTGTGAGGAGCCTGTTTGATTCTCTATGTGGGTGTTAGAGAGCAGGGCTTTCGTTTCTCCTATGGAGGCAGTTTGACAGCAAAGCAGAGGCCTCAAATATGAAGGTGAGGGCCTGTGTGCTCTGTTATTAACTGCGGAGAAAACTTGCAGTTAATCCAGGCAGAGAGATAACACTTTGTATCAGACAAGTCATGGGAAGATGAACAATGTGCAAAAGGCTCTGAGAAAATAGCACCTTAGGGTAGAGTCAACAGATGAAGGTGACAAAAGACTGGTAGAATGATTGTACCATGTAAAAATACCTTTGGTGAGTCTCAGAAATAATGGGAAAACCATGTTTGATGGAGGGCTCAAGTTCATCAAACTCGCCAATTTGTTCAAGACTTTCCTGGTTTGAGGACTGACAGCCCTGCATATCAGGGAAACTTAGTTCTACAAACAGAGGGATGGCTGGTCCTTGTACCATCTGCAGATGTTGTGACTTACTTATTCTGGGCTAGGAGGAAAAAAACTGAGGATTACTGATATATGCAGATATGGCTAGATGAGTGGTGTTGGGGCTGGATTGTGGAGGCCCTTGAATTTCAGGCAAAGGAGTCTGTGCATTGTTTGAGAGGATTCAGTGCTATTAAAGAGCACTAGGTTATTGAATGGCAAACCCGGGAATGGTAGATTAGAGGGAAGTTGGAAGACAGGCCGTTTGATCATTACACATTCTATGCATGTAAAAATAATGACATGTACCCCATAAATATGTACATATATATCAATAAAAAAAAAAAGAATCAGGCAGTTAAAGTGGGCTAAGATAAGAGTGGTTGTGGGAATGTGAATGTCTTCCAAAGGGAAGAGTTTGACTAATCACCTTGTATAAAGAGTAGAACAAACAATGTAGATATCTTTTCCCCTTTTTGTTCACAAAATAAAAACGACCTGGGTCAGGTAATCATTATTACATAATGTTCTCTAACTTCAGGTTATGTGACAGGTAGACCATCTTAGAGACATAGAGGAAGGCTTCTATGACCTTTCATGGCCTGGCCTTGCATTGTATGCCGTAAAAGTGTACAAAATCACATTCCCTATTATGAATTTCCTTTGCCCTTGGAAGGCAAAGATTTGCTTTGTATGTGCACATTTGTGGTTGACAGGTAAAAATATTTGCAGGAAGGTCACTAGGCTGTGTAGAGCATAAGGGAACAGGACATTTGGAATAAATTTCAGAGCCAGAAAATATACTTACAGATTCAGAAATACACAGCACACACAGTGTTCTTCACTCACACACAAGTATATACACTCACACATGTTCTTACACATCGTCGTCCACACACACATGCACATGCTTAGACACACATACCTCTACATTTCTTTTTAAATATCAGGCCTGCTGTAAGCAAAAAAAATTTGAAAGGAAAATGGATCAAGGAAAAAAAATCACCTTCATTTTGTAGATTTTTTAAGAAACCTTTTTGAGAAGGATATTGGTTTATCATCAGGTAAATAGTTTCATCTCTCATGAAATCCTATAGACCCTACAGCTGTTCCTGAGGAAGCTCTTAGCTACTGGTCCCTTGGAGGTGGCAGGTAGCAAGGTATCAGATCCCATAATCAAAAGAGGCCTCCAAATCCTTTAATAGCCAATCATCATGTGAGAAAACTGACTCTTCAGGTTTCTTCACTAAAGAGACAATGACTGGTTTAAGCCTTGGGCAGAAAACATTCTGTCCTTTAACAAAGGGACAAAAGGTTGAGAACAGAGAGGAGAAAGAAAGATATTTGATTGAATGTGCCCTGCAGGTAAATGAATGATTCTGGTGTGAGTGTAAAAATAGGGATAGGCAATTTATATTGAGACATAAATAAATACATTAATATATAGATACAGATACAAATATAAATATAGCTTTATCTAGAATAGAAATAAAGAAAGAAGTAAAATCCTAAGGTGGAGATTTAGGGCAGGTTTATTCTGAGGGTATAGTATACCATTTTCTTTGGAGAATTTTGAGAGTAAAGAATAATCTTAGGTGAATTACAAAACAATGAAACTGAAAAAGACTTTAAAGGTTCTTGTTTGACAGAGTAGTCAATGTTCACAGAGGTGGGAAATGGTCATATGCCATCATTAGTTGTCTAACCACTAATCCAGTAATCTTCCATAATAATCTGCTCAAGAAGGGGTGGAAGAGGCCACCCACAAAGTTATCCTGAGAGACTGATTATTTAAAACCAAAGTAGAAATAAAGAAACAGACAGTGACTTGGAAGTAGCTAGGGAGTCTGTGGGGAGGAAGAGGAGGAGAAATTTTTTTCATCTAAAGCCAATTAGGGGGGAAACAAAACAAAACAAAATAAAACAAACATACAAAAGAAAAACAAAATCAAACCAGCACATACTTAAGTCCATTAGGGTCTCCTAATTTTATCAACGGTGGACAGGGCATTCCTTCCGTGCCTTTCCTGGAAGAGAGGAAGGAGGTTGGAGCACTTCTGGAATGTCTAGAATGTCTTTCTCTCCGTTCTTGGTGCTAACTAGTACCTGACTTCCTCTGATCAAATAAAGTTGTGTGTGTACACCTAGCGTGAATTTCTGTGAGCTCCTTCTTCCTGGAGTCTGTCTTAGGCCTCACATCTTGGAGACAGCCAAGTAAACATTTTACAATTGTTAAAATTAGTATAAATTACAGGGCTCTGGGACGGTCACAGCTTTGAAGGAGGGTAGTACAGTAGTTCCATGGGGGCAGTTTATCTTTTTGTGTGTGTTCTTCATGGTTTGCCTCCCCTCTGGTTTCCTAGTGATTACAAACCCTTAGCCATACCCTCCTCACTTTCCCTTCTCTCCAGGGCCAGCTTTGTAACTGACTGATCCTTGGCATCTATCTGCTCAGCACTCTCTCCTCTGCTGTCCAAGGTCTCATAGTCATGACTCCCTTACCACACTCTCCTTCTCCCTAACCCTGTTATTTCTAAATCAGTGCTCTCTTATCTGCAACCTCAAAGAAGGTTTAATAATCCATTTGGGGCCAGGCGCGGTGGTTCATGCCTGGAATCCCCGTACTTTGGGAGGCCAAGGCTGGTGAATCACATGAGGTCAGGAGTTCGAGACCAGCCTGGCCAACATGGCGAAACCCCATCTCTACTAAAAATACAAAAATTAGCTGGGCATGGTGGTGGGCACCTGTAATCCCAGCTACTCGGGAGGCTGAGGCAGGAGAATTGCTTGAACCCAGGAGGCGGAGGTTGCAGTGAGCCGAGATCATGTGATTGTCACCAGCCTGGGTGACAAGAAGGAAACTCTGTCTCAAAATAATAATAACAATAATCTGTTTTGAACATTGGTGAATAATAATTGTAATAGGCTATTTTTCCCCCATTTGCACCCTACCTGGGAACTTGCATGCCTGCTATTTGAAGCCAAAGGACTAACTCCTCAAGGACTGAATTTTAGGCAGCCTATGATTCCGGTAAGGAAGATAATTTTAGGCAAGAGGATATTCAAGAATTCTGTAAATTATACCAGTTTTGATGATATGTACCATGTTTATTTACCTTCCCCTAAGTGTGTTAAATAAGCAATGCCTATCCCTACCTGCCCTCATACCTAACCTCAGGGTAGGGAACTGGGGGCAGATGTGACTGGAGGACCTTTAGGAGTCCTCTCTCTACTGCATTGTGAACATATCACAACTTCTGTCTACACTGAGGGTTTGCCTTTGCTGTCTCTCATGTTCCCTTTCTCTTTTTTCTGTTCTCTAAAACGTACACAAGGAAGAAGGCAACCAATACTGGAGAGACTCCTCAGGAGAAAACAACAAGCAGGAGAAAGGAGTGGCCCCAGTCCATTCATTCTCTCCACTGAGGGTGACTTGTCCATGGTCACGCAGGACAAGACGGGCAGCCTGAAACCAAGGACACAGGGCCACTCCCTCCCACCATAGCCACCTCTCCTACACTGATGCACTGTGCTCTACACAATGTTCACTTTGGGGAAATGGAGAAGCAGAAGAATGGACCCTGTCATAGAGGAGATGCGGCTTCAGGTTGACTAGGTAGGAAAGGATATTCTTTTCCTCTTGTGTCTTTTTAGAAAGTGGCTCACATGGGTTAAAATTCTAGTCAGTAGTGTCATCAGAATAAACCCTGGGCATAGGTGACATCAAGAGAAACTCAAATGGAGTGATTCCTAAGGGTAGACTCATGGTAATAATAATGTCAATAATTTTCATTTATTAAACACTTTAGATCTATATGTATCTGTGTGTGTATACAGACACACACATACACACATATATAATACATTTAATTTCAATCTTCATTTTACAGGTAAAGGTCCTAAAGATTAGTGATTTGCTCAGGGTCACTCCAAGAATGCTGGAGATAGCAGTTGAACCCAGTTTGTTCATTTACAAGCCTATGGCTTATTTTTTCTGTATTCTGTCTCAGATTCTGTGATCACAGGCTAATCTCAAGACTACTCAACTGCAGCTAAAGTTATGCTAGGCCTCTGCACAGAAAGAAAGGAATAACTTCTATAGCAGACACAACACCAGGAGTTTGTGCATATCCTATTTAATCATTGCAGTGACACAGTCAGAGACTTATTATTATTATCCCCATTTTATAGATAGAGGAGCTGAGGTCCAAAGGGTTTCCAAGTTAATTCAGCTGCGAAGAAGACTACACGTAATGGCAATATTTATGATGGCTTCTTATGTGCTACGCACAATGCTAACTTTTTCATATTTCCAAGCCAGTAGGAGGTCTGAGAAGTGAGCCATCTCCAAGAATTTAAAACATTGCTCTCCAAAGGCCCATGTGAAAATGCAAACATTTTATTTATGATTAAAGAAAGTCCTCACTATCAGCAGGGATCAGTTTGCCAAAATGCTTACCAGAGGAGAGGGCCATATGGCATGTAGATATTTGATTGAGGGAGAAGTAAACTAAGACACAATCATTCCAAGATGAAGAAGAAATACTATAAAGGTAACTGATACCTTTGCTGATTTGAATATTTATTTGAATAAATTATGAATATTCATTTTTCAGTGTTTTTATTCTTAGAAGGCCTGTTACTGGTGGATGGAAACTATGTGGTTCCAAAAAAAGTTATGTGGTCTTGAAGTGCTTTTTCAGGGGGATGGCTGATGTTTCCCTGGGGCATTAAATAGCATGATTTCTCTTTGTGGTCTCATGTCATAATGGTGTCAGTGCATTTCCAATGATAATTCATTGAGTTTTCTGACTGGTCCTTGTGATATGGAAGGGAAATGCTGAGAAGGGAAGGGTGTGGCCCCTTTAAATGATAGGGAAGGGGGAAGGGAACTGCTGGGTAGAGGAGGGAGTGGTCCTTGGCTAGGGCTCCACCCCCAGGCCTTTGCCCATGGACCTAGGTGAGGACAGGGATTTTTGCTGCACAGGCAGCTGGACATCGAGAGGAATGCACCAGTGTAGGATCACACTGGCACGCAGACAGGCCATCAGGCAGCAAACCAAGGCAGTTTGGCCGGGGCAGTTGTAGGAGAGCCGAGGCCAACAAGTGGCTCGACTCCAGGGGAAAACCATCTTCCTTCTGGCTCCCCCAACTCCTGAGAGCTACTTCCACTCAATAAAACCTTGCAGTCATTCTCCAAGCAATGTGTGATCTGATTCTTCTGGTATACCAAGGCAAGAACCCCAGGGTACAGAATGCCCTCTGTCCTTGTGATAAGGCAGGGATCTAACTGAGCTGACTAACACAAGCCACACATGGATGGCTAAACTAAAAGAGCGTCCTGTAACACACGCTCACTGGGATTTCAGCTGGAAACATTCACCCCTAGACACTGCCATGGGGTCAGAGCTCCACAGCCTGCCCTTCCCTGTGCTTCCCTAGAGGTTTGAGCAGCAGGGCACTGAAGAAATGAGTCACACCCCCATCACATGCCCTGTGAGAGGGACAAGGGAACTTTTCCCATTTCACTTGCATTTGTGTAGACGAGTATTCAGTGGTGCAATAGACCCATGACATACTTGGCAAAAATGAATACACAAAACACTTCCAAATGGAATAGATGGGCAAGTAACTTTGGGAAGCACTGCATTTTATATTCTTCTTCTTTCTTAGGGATTTATAATTTCCATCAGTTTACTAAAAGTTCTGAGAAATCCTGTAGTGAAGAAACCAGTCTTCCAAATTTATTTGCATTAGGATCTTTTGGAGTGTCCAGTGGGAGGAAAATCTCCTGGTGTATTATCAGACTCTATGATCACAGAGAATTCCAAGTCCAGTTATCTATTGATGTTGCTGCTTTTCTCCAAAGTAGCTGGTGACTTTCTACAGGATGGATCTTTACTGAAAAATCCTTAACCAAGAATCTATGCCTGCTTATCTTTTTTTTTTTTTTTTGACAGAGTCTCGCTCTGTTGCCTAGGCTGGAGTGCAGTGGCGCTGTCTTGGCTCAGTGCAACCTCCGCCTCCCGGGTTCATGCCATTCTCCTGCCTCAGCCTCCCGAGTAGCTGGGACTACAGGCGCCTGCCATCACGCCCGGCTAATTTTTTGTATTTTTTTTAGTAGAGACGGGGTTTCACTGTGTTAGCCAGGATGGTCTCAATCTCCTGACCTCCTGATCCACCCGCCTTGGCCTCCCAAAGTACTGGGATTACAGGCATGAGCCACCACTCCCGGCCACTTATCTTTGTTTTTACAGAATTCCTGCAAATCAGTGAGTAAGCTGGTTCTAGGCGTTGGATGTTATTTTGTGGGTTTTGTTTACATGGCTTTTTCTATATTTTTTCCTACCCCCTCATTTAATGTCTTCTTTAGGATTATTTATCTTCTCTCACTTATTTTTCTGCTTTTACTTTTTTGGACATAATGCAATCAAGGTCTATTAGTGAAGAGGTTGATAATTTTAACATGCATACATAATTTTAATAAGATTATAATTAATCAACATTATCTCTTTTGCCCTCAACTCAGAAAGAAACATGGATTTTATTCTAATACTCCCCTGTCTTATGTATTATTGCTATCAACAATTTCTTAGATTTACCTACACATTTTATAATTTTTAACTCCTCCTTGCTGCTTTTTTTTTTTTTTTTTTTTTTTGGGTTTTGTTTTTTATTTGAGATGGAGTCTCCCTCTGTCGCCCAGGCTGGAGTGCAGTGGCATGATCTTGGCTCGCTGCAACCTTTGCCTCCCAGGTTCAAGCGATTCTCCTGCCTCAGCCTCCTAAGTAGCTGGGACTACAGGCATGCGCCACTACACCCAGCTGATTTTTGTGTTTTTAGCAGGGATGGTGTTTCACCATATTGGCGAGGCTGGTCTCAAACTCCTGACCTCATGATCTGCCTGCCTTAGCCTCCTAAAGTGTTGGGATTATAGGACCACGCCCGGCCGCTTCTTATATTTTAGCTCTTCCTTCAGTGTTTAATTTCTGTCTCAAAATATATTTTTATAATTTACTTTTCTAATAAATTTATATTCACAGTAATTTTATCTCAATATTTTCAAATATTATTTCATTGTCTGATAGCTTCTGTGGTTGATATAGAGATACTCACTATCAGTATAATGGAAATTCCATTCCAGAAAAATCTATATGTTATACACAAAACCCTAAATTGGTCTCTAAGTTCTAATCCTCCTGCACTCATCCTTTATAATCCTCTCCCTCCACACGTGGGAGAGGTGGGATAACACTCCCATGATTGGTTACTTTATTGGGCAAAGTAGAAGAGATTTTGCAAATGTAATTAAGTGTCAAGCAAGTTGACTTTAAAGTAAGCAAAAGAGGAATGATCTTGAATGAAACTCACATAATGAGGTGAAAACTTTTTTAAACTTTTGTGAGTACATAGTAGGTGTATATATTTATGGAGTAGATGAGATGTTTTGATATAGGGGTGCAATGTGAAATAAGCTCATTGTGGAGAATGGAGTATTCACCCCCTCAAGCATACAACCACTGTGGAAAACAGTTTGGAAGTTCCTCAAAAAACTAAAAATTTAGCTTCCATATGATCCAGCAATCACACTATTGGGTATATGCCTAAAAGAAAGGAAATCTGTATATTGAAGAGATGTACACTCCTGTGTGTGTTGAAGTACTGTTCACAATAGCTAAGATTTAAAAGCAACCTAAGAATCTATCAACAGATGAATGGATAAAGAAAATGTGGTACATATAAACAATGGAGTACTACTCTGTCATAAAAATTAACAAGATCCTGTCATTTGCAACAACATGGATAGAAATAGAGATCATTATGATACGTTAAATAAGGCAGACACAGAAAGGAAAACATGTTCTCACTTATTTGTGGGATCTAAAAGTCAAAACAATTCAACTCATAGACATAGTTCTTAAAAGATGGACATGGACCTTTCTAAACAGAGAGGTACTCTTCTGTTGCCCTTAAACAAAAATTTATGCTGTGAACTGCCTACAATGAGGACAGGCCTGTAGAAGCTGGGGACTTTAGTTCTAACAATTGCAAGGAACTGAATTCTGCCAGGAATCTGAAAGAGGCCCTCAAGATCCAGATGGGAAAAGTACCTGGCTGACAACTTGATTGCATCCCTGTGAATTCTGACCAAAGGACGTAGTTATGACGTGCTCAGACACACCATGGAAACCATGAGATAATGAATTTGTCTAGAAGCACCAAGTTTCTAGTAGTTTGTTAGCAATAGAAAACTAATATATGGCTGGGCGCAGTGGCTCACACCTATAATCCCAGCACTTTGAGAGGCCGAGGTGGGCGGATCATGATGTCAGGAGTTCGAGACCAGCCTGCCCAACATGGTGAACCCTGTCTCTACTAATACAAAAAAAATTACAGAAAATTAAAAATATAAAAAATTAGCCAGGCATGCTGGTGCACACCTGTAATCCCAGCTACTCAGGAGGCTGAGACAGGAGAATCACTTGAACCCAGGAGGCAGAGGTTGCAGTGATCTGAGATTGTGCCATTGCACTCCAGCCTGGGAGACAGAGCAAGACTCTGTCTCGAGAAAAAAAAAAAAAAAGAAAAAAAAAGAAAACTAGTATATTACATGTTCTTTCTTGCAATTTTGAAAATCTTTTTTAATGGCACTCTGCAGTTTCACTATAACATGCCTATGTGTGAATCTAGTTTTATTTATTTTACTTGGAACACAATATATTTCCCATACCTGAGGATTTTTAGTTTTCATAAAGTCTGAAAAAAATGCGGTCATTATATTCTTCTTATATTCTCTCTACCTCTTGATATATTTTCCTAGCTTTATCATTCTGTGACTTATTCTGTGTACATTCTTTAAATTTAATCTCCAGCTTACTAAATCTATCTTTAACTGTGCTGATGCATTATTTAAAGAATCCAGGCCGGGCGCAGTGGCTCACGCCTATAATTCCAGCACTTTGGGAGGTGGGTGGATCATGAGGTTAGGAGTTCGAGACCAGCCTGGCCAACATGGTGAAACCTCGTCTCTACTAAAAATACAAAAATTTGCTGGGTGTGGTGGCAGGTGCCTGTAATCCCAGCTACTTGGGAGGCTGAGACAGGAGAATTGCTTGAACCCAGAGGTGGACGTTGCAGTGAGCCGAGATTGTTTCAAAAAAAAAAAAAAAAATCCACTGATATTTTAAAATTTCAATGACCTTAGTTTTTATTTACAGAAATTGTATTAGGTTATTTTCAAAGTATGTCTTATCTCTTTAATAGTAGATCTTTTTTTGTCATATTATACTTTGTTCTTTATTAAATTTTAAACATAATTATTTTATATTTTTATCCAATATTATATTGTCAATGATTTTTTCCAGATATAATATTACTCACAATAATTCATGGTAATTTGTTTCCTTATGAGTTATTAATTTTATACTTTGAGCTCAATTCAAAGTGTGACCTGACTGATTGGTCTTTGCTTCTGCCCAGGTTGTTTGGGCCTCTTTTCATGTGAATACTCAGTGTGGTGGATTCTGAATCATGTAGAAGCCCTAGTGGGTTCAGGGCTGAGTTTATAACTTCTCTGGGAAAAAAAAAAAAATGCCTTAATTTTTTTTTTTTTAATTAGAGTCTGGGTTAAGATCTTCAAGCTTCCTTTTTTCCTCTCTAAGGTGACCCTGCATTTTTCATTTTGTGCATCAAGGAATCTGGCTTTCTATCAGGATCTCACTTCTATCGTCACCTCCATATGAGCCCAACATTCACCTATCATTTTGATGTCATTTAAATTCACACCTCTTGGTTAATAAGATAAGTATATGTTGTTAGGGCAGCCAGAGCCTTAGCCTACCCACTCTAGACTCAGTTCTCCTTCAGGGTCTGGTAATTTGAAATTTCCCTAGCTTTCCTATTTCATCAGATCTGTATCTTAAAGTATGTTAGTAGTATTTCTTCAAAACATCACAATTCTCTTTAGAGAAAAGTTGTTTTATTCTTATTAACTATTTGGCTATATTGTTGAAAACAGATTTTAGAAATGTCTTAGAGGTCATCTAGACTAATGCATTATCCAGTGTTTGAATTCTCCTACTTCTAGTAATATCACTGTTTACGGAAAATTGATGTGTGCCAGGCAGTTTGCTAAGTGTTTTCATGCATTATTTAACATATCCTTACAAAAAATTCATGATTTAAAAAATTATTTGTAATATATATAGAAAAAAATGAGACTGAGAAAGATGAAATGTTCACATGCCAACAAAGCAATTGCAAAGTCTGGATGCAAATCAAGGCTTTTTCTTTTTTTCTTTCCTTCTTTGTAGCCCATTGGTTCCTACTGCAGATTCCATACTACAGTTTTGGTACTAAATGCTTACTCAGATTATTCTTAATTGCTAATAATAATGTCAAATGTACTGCTTTATTTTATGTAATATCATTCCATGTAAAGAATTAGCTTATTGTTATGTTATTAGTAGTAATTCTTTTTTCTAGTGAGTCACAGTACTTCACGCATTGGTTTTAATCTAAATCTTTGAGTTCACACCATGTCAGCACTTCAGTATTGAATATTTAAATTTTTTTATAGTTCCTCATATAAAATTTTTTATCTTTTCTGGTCATTCTCTAGATGAGCTCCAGTTAATCTAATATCATTCAAAAAATGTTATCAAGGACTGAATATAATTTTCTAGGTATCAGATGAAGAGTAATGTGTGGATTTGATGGACATTTCTAAGATCTGAATTTCTTTGATCACCTTGTGGTAGCACTCTTTAGAAAATTATATTTGCCACTGTTTATTTTCCTTTCTTCTACACTTGGTGTGAATGGCTCTGGATTTTTTTCCCCTTTTCTACTGAAGTCAGCTCATATTTCAAAGATCACCCATAAGTACAAGTCTTATAGCCAAAGTCTTTTATCTGTGCCTTACTGAGACATTTTAATGTCTTTGGTCAACACCTGGCAAGACAAGTTTTAATGAATGTCATGATAAATATGTGATGCGAATCTGTGAGTTATTCTGTCATTTACTTCTGTTGGGGTAGATCATGACCTTCTTTTGAGACAAAGCTTTGCTATGAGGTTGGCAAAGATGGAGTGGTCAGGAGTGATTCTTGCTAATTCAGTAGGTGGGTGGGGTGATGGTTGGGCTCAGTTCAACTACATATTTGTGGGATGTTTAGGTTGAGGTAATCAACAAGTAGTCTTCTATGTAATTCTGGAATTCAAGAGAGATATGGGGACAAGACTCAATGCTTGAAAGTTCTTAATATATTGGAGATATGTTAATTTCCTATTGTTGCTATAACAAATTACCATATACAGTAGCTTAAAACAATATGAATTTACTATCTTACAGTTCTGGAGATCAGAAGTTTGAAATCAGTTTCATTGGACTTAAAGGTGTTGACAGACCTGTTTTTTTGTTTGTTTGTTTGTTTTTTCCTGGAGGCTCTGGAGGAGAATCCGCCTTCCTTAAATTGTCCAGCTTCAAAGGGTGCCTATATACTTTAGCTTGTGGTCCCCTTTCTCTCTCTCATGCCAGCAGCATAGCATCTACTCTTCTTTCTGGTTTCTGATTCTGTTCTTATATCTTCTCTTTCTTGACCATCTTGCCTTCCATGAGGCTCTTGGGATTACAGGGGGTCCACCTAGATAATCCAGGATAATCTTCCTATGTCAAGATCTTTCACTCAGTCATATCTGAAAAGTCTCTTTTGCTACATAAGGCTATAAATTAATAGGTTTGGGGCACTAGGATATGTATATCTTTGTGTTGCAGGCAATTGAAACTGTAAAACTATAACACTACACAAAGAGTGTGTAGACTAATAAAAAGAAAAGAGAAGATGATTTGGAGAACATTAACCTTTAATGAGCAATAGAAGAAAGAATCTTTAATATAAGATCATTAAAAAAGTGATAAGAAAAGTTGGAGGGAACTGTGATGTGGGGGTATAACCAAGACCAATGGAGAAGAGATTTTCAAGAAGGTGAAATAGTCAAGTGTGTGGAGTTTTTAAAAGACGTCAAGGAATAGGAAAGGTGACTATTGTTTGACATATTTGGCCATTAAAAGGTTCCTGAAAGTTCATAAAGAAAAGCCTTTATATGTTCAAAACCCTGCTATACAAGGTAAAGCCATAGAGCTTGCATATTTTCAAAGAATTTCACTGAAAAAATTAAAAATTTAGAAAGTGTTGACATTTCCAGACTTATAACTTAGCAACCTGAATGTCTGAACTCTTCAGCACTGTGGATTCCCTCAACCAGCATGTTATAATGGATAGACTTTGGTGTCACCAGCACTCTTGATTAAATTGTAGTTCTATTACATCCTAGCTTTGTGTCTTGGGGTTAAATACTAAAGCTTTTAAATATTTACTCAGTTTTCTCTCCTATAAATTAGGATAATAATATTTAGTTTGTAAAGTAATTGTTAATACTCCAATGAGAACAATATAAAATGCCTGGCACACAGTAGCTTCAATAAATGATATTTAATATTATTACTACCACTATGGAAGTACTTTCTTAAAAATATGTAAAGTGTAACAAAGAGCAACTGTTATAATTTTAAAAGTTTTTGTAGATTTCAAATCAGGGATGGTGTCAGCAAAAGTATGTGCACGCCTAATAGGCTTTAATTCAAGCCAATACCATGTCTTACAATTACTATGTTCTCTCTTTAGAAATAGAACATCAAATGAGAAGATATTTTTGTTTTCTCCCATCACCAATGACAGCAGTCATTTTCAGGATTTCGACTGATAAGTTTCAGAGTTGCTTTGCCTAAGGTTCATGTCCCTGATCTGCACCTGTACCCTGCCCAGCCTCACCCTTTTTCTGCCCAAATAAATCAGTCTGGGATTAATCTTTGCAGCTTCATTCCTCACTGCTCCCCTCAGTGAATAAAATTTGGGCCAGAGTGGGGGAATTCCTGAATGTGCCATGTTCTTTCATGCCTCTGGGACTTTCTTTTCCCAATCCAGAACATTTAGTGCATCTGTCTGCCTTTGAGATTCCAAATGGCCTTCTTGGATCAGCTCAAACGATCCTCCTTGATGGTTTATGTGCCCTTGAGTTTAAATTTGTGGCTTTTATGTATTAAGATCTCTCCAACATATTAAGATTTGTTTCCAGTCATAAACTAGCTTTTTTTTTTTTTTTTCAGCAAAGCTTCCCTTTCCAAGCCTGAGAGAGAGAGAGCTAAAGGGCAGAACTCAGAAGTGGTTCGTTTTCTGATATTTATTATTCAGGAATGCTTGTTAAAATAGTAACCTTTCCTATTAATGAAGAGAGTTGATACAAGGGCAACAAGTGACAAAAATTGCTCTTGTTCAGCTGTAGAAGGTAGCATCTTAGTAACCCAGAGGGTTAATTCATCAAGAGGATATTCAGAACGGTTTGAATACACAGATGCATTTTGCAGAAGGCAGAAATAGATCTGTCGTTTCCTTCTGTTTTCTCCAAGACTCCAGTGGCATTGAGGAAAGCAGGAGAAACTAATTTAATGTTTTATTTAAATATTTCAGGTATTTTTATTTGCTCAAAGCAAAATATCTCATTCAATATCTTATTCAATAAAGGCACGTCAGGCCCTGGAACTGATGACAGCCAGGTGAAAAGTTTGTCTGGATAGGTAATAAGGCTCAAAGTCCTGATTTTCCTGCTGCAGATTCAAAAGACTAATAGGAGAAAAGAACAGGAGTTGTAATCCATAAGAACATTCAGTTCTTCCCTTGTACTGACATCTCTGGGTTACAGAGCTCTTTGAAAAAGAGTTCTCACTTTACAGGGGTTTTTTGGTTTGCATCTAAAGAAGTTGAAACTAAGGGCTGGGCAAAGTCTTAGTCTTGAAGAGGCTGACTTCAGATTATGCACAAACACACACTTTAGAGTAGAGACCAGATAGGTTTGCAAGTGAAATGTTTTCTGGTTTTATTCAAAAAATAATTTTCATGAGATGCTGTGCTTACTTATACAGGAAGCAGAATCTTTTTTTGTTCAGCAAAATACTTTGGTTTGTTAGTTTCAGATGACCCAACAGGCACTTGCTTACAGGAATTAGGGGAAACAATCAGGTGATTATTCAGTTCCTATGTACATTGAGGTCAACAAAGTGTGGTCTAATAGCCTAATAACAGTTTGCTCCTGAGCATGACTATCCAAGGACAATGTTAGAGAGGCAGTATTGCATTACAGGTATAGGGTATAGGAAGGAATAGAAACAAGAGATCAAGAGTTGAAAAGATTAGAACACTTGGTGAATATCACAATGCAGCATGACCCTAAATTATCTGGGACATAATTAAATAACAAAGCTAAGGTGCCATACATTTATTCTTATTGTGTGCTGGTCACCCTATATACAGATAGTCTGATGGATTTAAAAGCAGAGAGACAGGTTAGAAATAGATAGGAAAGAAAGCTGAAAAAGAAATTTCTACCAGTTTTCTGCAGAAACAAGTCTAAAATCTAGAGTGTTATCAGAATTTTACTCTAGCTACTTCTGCCAAGTAGCTAGAGCTACTTTAACTTCTTACCTTCCTGTTCTTTATTCCCCAGCCAAAATAAGATATTCATCTCTGTGTTTCACACATGCTCACACCCCTCAACCCTGAGGCGTCAAATACTGCCCTCGTAGAGTCACTAAAGGTTTCTGAGTAGCGTTCAAATCTCTCTTCCAATTGACCATCCTGGTGGGAGTGGGAAAGAAGCAGCTGGCACTATGGAAATTATGCTACATGAAAGAATTTGGACTAAAAATGTAGACTTTTGTGCAATCAATACAAGAGTCAGGGTTAAGGCAATGCATGAGTGAGTTCACCTGGAGAATATAATAAGAAAGAATATAATGAGAGAAATAGAATATAATAAGAGAATATAATAAAAGAGAAAGAAAAGCCATAAGGACTGTCTGTCCATCCTTCAGTGGAAAGAGAAATTAAGACAGGAAAAGAGTAGTCAGAAAGAAAGGATGAACACAGGGAGGAATTTCAGAGTGACTGATCATTAGTGTCAATTGTAATAGAAAAATCAAAGAGGATTGGGGCTGAGAAAAGTCCTCCTGGACTGGGAGAATTGGAAATTAAATTTTTATGTCAGAGGTTTGTTACTGTGGTGGCAACAGGACAAGATTGGCACAAAGTGAGTAGGGAATGAGAAGGAGGCAGCAGGGGAGGCCGTTGAGTAGTGACAACTATTTTGAGAATATTATTTGAAGAAAGGAGACAGATGGGACAGTAGCTTGAGGGTTGAAGTGAGATTCAAAAACCCACTTCTTTAGTAAAATTTCTCAATAACACATTCATCATAAAATATTTTTGTTTGATTTTTCCCAAAGCATTCCTAAAGGCCATCTACTATATATGTGGTTGAATCCTGGAAAAAGTCTTGAATTCTGGACAAATAACTAAATCTTGGCACCCTCCATATTTTCCACCTGAAAATAGGGATACTAATTATTGGTGTTCAACTGTATGTTGTGAACACTCCAGGAAATATAAAATCATTTTTAAACTGCAAAGCCCATACAAAATATGGTAGTACTATCATTGTAATCAACTATGTAATTTTTTTAACATCTAATACAAAAGATTCCAAAATATTTATATATCAAAACATTTTAATAGAAAGTAGTTTGATATGTAACAGTTTGAAATTAAAGTAAGAAAATGACCATTTACAAAGTACTCATGCTATATGCCAGGCATAGAAATAGATGTGTAAAATTATTCTTTTAATTCTCTTTAGGGAACAATAAGGTAAGTATACATTTGTTCATTTTATTGATGGAAAACAGATCTGTGAGATATTAACTAGTACTCTCAAATTCACTTAACCAGTTACAGAAGAGTCAGGATTCAGGATTAAAACCTATGTTATAAAGTTATAAATCCACTTTGCTCAATCAATATAAATGTTTGTTTCTCAAATTTCATTGTATTATACATATAAACAAGAACTCTAATAAAACAGTTGTTTGATTTGGCTGGACATATTCATTAAAATAACTGCTTATATAATTATGAACTAAATTCAAATTTGAAGAAGAAATTCTTATGAAATGTAAAGCTTTCTGGGTTTTTTCTCTGTATGATTCTTTTTAGATGTCCTGTGTTGCCTGCAGAATTTAGGATCAGAAGTCCCAAACAAAAAATATTATTTACAAAGTGTTGTAAATATATTTTTAGTACAGAAATCCCAACTGTTTCTCATTAAAATGTTCCATTTCCATGCCTTGTTCTCCAAAGTGGTGCTAAGGGTGACTAACGGAGTCCTATTCCCAAATCAAATACTCTCAGTTATATAGAGGTGTAATTAGTAAGCCTGCTTTCGTATATTTGAAGAACGATGTGAATGCTATTTATCCCTATTTTCACTATTATATAATAATGAAAATTCTAACTTTATTAGGGACAAAGAAGATAAAGGGCAAGGATACAAAGATAATGCAGATGAATGGAAGAAGAAAATTTATTCCCATGTAAATCCCACTATTTCCTTTAAGCAGGAGAAGTGGCACAGAAATATAATGGTTAAAATCTGGGTTAAAATCTGGGTTTAAATCTAGGCTCTACAATTTACCAGCAATTTTGGGCAGGATTACCAAATTACCAGCGATTTGGGGCAGGATTACAAATTACCAGTGATTTTGGGCCAGATATTTAGCTGCTTGTGTTTTGGTTTCCTCATCTATAAAGTAAAATTTTATAATTATTAAATGTGAAAGAGTTATAAGAATGCCCAGCCCATAGAAAGCCTTATATGTATTATCTATTATTAATATTTTATTTTCAAAGTTACTCTGAAGATCTTTCTCTTGAATTTCTTATGAATAACCAAAACAAATACTGCTATCTAGAAAAACTAAATTTTCAGCTCTACTTAATAACAACATAAGGCTCCTCGAGGTAGGCATAAATTTAAAGAAACAATATTCGATCTTATTTAAGAAGAGGAGTTCTTTAGTTATAATCTATTCATTCATTAATTTATTCATATTTATTCAACAATCATTGTCTATTGTGTGCCTCCTACCCTACATTTATAAAATAACAGTCATCAATTTCTTCTCCACCTATATGTGCATGTCACTTCTCACATCAAGGGCTGGTATCTATTAACTTTCCCTTGAATCTGGTTAGACTTCCTTTTGCAAATAAAATGTAGCAGAAAAAATGATGTGCCAGTTTCCTCCCAGCTATATGTGTATATATATATTATAATATATATTATATTATATATTATAATATATATTATATTATATATTATAATATAATATATATTATATATTATATATTATATATATAATTATATATATTATATATATAATATAATATATAAAATTTTATATATTATATATAATATATTATATATAATTTTATATATTATATATAAAATTATATGTATAATATATAATATATAAAAAATATATATTATATATTATATATATGTATTTTTTTTTTAGATGAAATCTCACTCTGTCACCCAGGCTGGAGTGCAGTGGCACGATCTCAGCTCACTGCAAGCTCCACCTCCTGGGTTCACGCCATTCTCCTGCCTCAGCCTCCCAAGTAGCTGGGACTACAGGTGCCCGCCACCATGCCCAGCTAAATTTTTTGTATTTTTTTAGTAGAGACGGGGTTTTACCATGTTAGCCAGGATGGTCTCGATCTCCTGACCTCATGATCCACACACCTGGGCCTCCCAAAGTGCTGGGATTATAGGCATAAGCCACCGTGCCCAGTCCCTCCCAGCTTTTAAGATAACTGTCAGCTTCTACTCCCTGCCTTGGAACACAGTTTCTATGTAAGATGTTCAGCTACGTTGAGACCCCATGTACTGTGAGAAAGCCCAAGCCAGACATATGGAGTGGTCACATGAAGAAGAGAGAGAAGCTTGTCATGTCCACAGTGGTTCTAACCATCCCCAGACATGTCAATGAAGAAGCAATTGCCATTCACAACAGAGTTTCAACCCCCTCAGGTGCCATGTGGAACAGCACAGCCCAGTTAAACCCAGCTCCTACTGCAGATTTGTGAGAAATAGTAAGTCATTGTTTTAAGCCACTTAAGTTTAGGGATGGTTTGTTAAATCACTAATGGGTAACCAAAACAATGCTTTAAACCCAGAAGCAATACGATGTGAATAGTACCTCTAGGTATAAAGGCTGAGTTGCAGCTAAGAGGTGAGATGAAATGAAATTTATAGAAATCTGTAGAAAACAGAGGGTAGTATATTAGTTTTAATGTCTTCTCATGAAGGCAGGTCTAGATACATTTATCAATACATTTAGAGATAATAGTCTAATAACTCAGAGTGCTAATATACTAATATATTATCCCAAATGACCCAGAACATATCCTCGTCAGCACATTTACCCTGTGCCCCTCAAGCTACGTGGTCATCTTGTCATCAAAATGTTTCATGGAATCCAACACGAGGAATTAGCCCTATATTCTTAATGGCACCTAAACTGGATAAGCCAGATAAGGAGTGGAGAATATGCATATCAGCTCCTCTGAAAACCCTGTCTAGAGGGTTGCTGGACATACATTGCCAAATTCAAGTCATCTGATATATTTTTTAAAGGCTTTATGCTGCATGCTCCTATTAGTTAGCATAGCCCTTTTTTTCTTTTTTGACAGAGTCTCTCTCTGTTGCCCAGGCTGGAGTGCATTGGTGCGATCTCAACTCACTGCAAGCTCCACCTCCCGGGTTCACGCCATTCTCCTGCCTCAGCCTCCCAAGTAGCTGGGACTACAGGTGCCCTCCACGATGCCCAGCTTTTTTTTTTTTTTTTTTTTTTAAGTAGAGATGGGGCTTCACCATGTTAGCCAGGATGGTCTCGATCTCCTGAACTAGTGATCCGCCCATCTCAGCCTCCCAAAATGCTGGGATTACAGGCTTGAGTCACCGCGCCTGGCCAGCATAGTCCTCTTTTAGATAGGGTATACAACAACTGATTATGATTCGGTTAGTTTTTCCCATTTACTACAATTGGGTTATATAGATTGACCCAAATATATTCTCTTGAAACAAAATCAAGAACACTTAAATGGCAACGTAAGCCCCTAAAATTCCTCATCCTTTGATTTCTGGCTAATACTTAGGGTAAAGTTTTCACTTTTTTTTGTTGTTGTTGTTGAGAGAGAGGGTCTTACACTGTTGCCCAGGCTGGAGTGCAGTGGGGGTGATCCTAGCTCACTGCAACCTCAAACTTCTGAGCACAAGTGACCCTACCACCTCAGCCTCCTGAGTAGCTGGGACTACAGGCATGTGCCACCATACCCAACTAATTAAAAAAAAAAAAAAAAAGAAAGAAAAATTGTAGAGATAAGGTCTCGCTATGTTGCCCAGGCTGGTCTTGAACTTCTGAGCCCAAGCGATCCTCCTGCATCAGCTTACCAAAGTGCTGGGATTACAGGCATGTGCTATTGCACCCAGCCCATTTCCACATTTTTGCTATGCATATTTATACCCACATGTTGCCATCGTTTAGTATGTTATCTTGGCTGCATGTTTTACCGCAGAAGCTTTTATGTAGATTCCCAGGCTTCTTTATTGCCTATTTGTGATAAGATTGCCTGAAATGTGGCCCTCCTGCCTGGACACAGAACTATACTTGTACCACTTGACTAATTTTTTTTTAATGGATGACTTCACTTTTTCTCAAACATAGCCATGGCCCAGGATTTTATTCTTAGGCCTCATCACTTCTTTTTCTACATGTGCATCTTCTCAAATTGTGCCCATTACAATAACATCTGTGTAAAAAACTTCTGTTTAAGAAAATTTCAGATCTTTCTGTTTATCCTGAATCTCTTCCAAATCCCGTCCTACCAGATAACTTTATTAAAGGCTTCTCCTGAACCTTAAATAAACGTGTTAAGTGTAGAATTTTCATAGTTCCCCTTAAGTCCCCAGAAACTATCTTTTCCTTTGACTTCATTTTCCATTTAATATTTTTTTAAGAGCATTCTAGGCTTGAAAACGAAGGGTCTTTTTATTCCCATTTCTCTAAGAACATGCAAATTATAACCAAAGTCTTCTAGATTTGGTCTCTGTACTGTTGCTCAAGTCTGTCTCTTTTCCATCTTCACCACCAGCATTCTAGTTAGGGCTCATTGATGTCCCTCCTAGAATTGCTGCAATAGATCTTTAACTTCCTCTCACCTCCAATTCGAGTTTTCAAATTCCAATTGATTCTCTGCAGACTGCCAGTCTGCCCTTCTTAGCCATTCTCCAATTATTCACTGCTTAAAATCCACCAGGGCTCGTCTTAGTTTAGCAAATAAAATCAGCATTTTTCAGTTTGAATTTCCAGACCTTCCACATTTAATCTCCTTACTCCCATGTGTATGTCCTGTGTTCTGAGTAAACTGGAATCTAGTAGTGTTTACTAAATATATTACACATTTTTTCAGTGTTGTGCACATACTTTATATCGAGAAGGCTCCTTGTCATCATTCTCTTACCTTAAAAAATGGTATATACCTCTAAAGCATACTGCAAACACAGGTTCTTTCCAAGTTTTTTCATAATCCTGTTTTCTACTTTTTTAAGTGATTGTAGCAAATCAATTTATCTGTATTTCTTACAATATTACTTGTAACTCCAGTCACTTAGGCACAAGACTATCCAATCTTTTCTGCTAAGCTCTAGGATTCTTCAAGAAAGCAGCTGTACCTTATTCAATTTCATAGTCTTAATGACACGCACAGTGCCTGGCACACTGTAGAAGCTTCATAATGTTTGTTAACTTGGAATAGACCAGAGTTAAGTAGGCTACATGGGAATCAAGTCCGTGACCTCTGTCTCATTATCACTGATGCCTGGCCACAAGAAAAATATGTAAAGTGGCAAAATTCTTGTTATACTGAAGCTTTAATTAAAGTACATTTAATTCTCAAGACAAGTTCCAGTTTAGTGACCCTGAAGAAGAATAGAGAATGTCGTCTATTCATTAACTGAGCAGGGGTAAATGCAAGTTCCTCTAGGAATTTCCATTTTAAAACAGCCAATATTGGCCAAGACAAACTGACAACAGAGATAAGTGCCTAGAGATAGAGACGTGGGCAGTCAGAAAGCTTTTTGAAGCTAAATGCATTTGGTAAACTAGCAATGTTGTTACTTCCTGTGTTCTTAGACTAGCTTTAAGTAGTGAGAAGGATTAAAAATAAAAAAATGCAAAACATAAAATTGTTATTCTCAAAAAGTAAATGCTTCTCTTCACCTATTTATTCTGTGCCTATGTGTGTGTGTAGTTTTTAATGTTTACTTAATATAATGTATAATCTACTTACTGCTTATTGTGCATAACTTGCTCATATTTGCCTCTCTGCCACAACATCTCTATTCCTTAATACCTGGTATACCCTTCAATTGCATCTATGACAATCTAGGTAAGGATTCAGCAACATTTTTTACAAAGGCCTAGATGGTAAACATTCTAGTCTTTGGGGCCCAGGAATCCACATACGCTCTCTGCAGCAACTACTCAACTCTGTCATTGTGGGAAAGCAGCCCTGGACAGTACTGAGTGGACAAGGATGGCTGTGGTCACGGGCTGTACAGAATACCCAGAAGTCTGGATTTGGTCCATAGGCTGCAGTTTGCTGACCTAGATTATTCATAAGCTCCAAAGGTTTCTCCATCCAAGAACCCTTTGATATTTGGCTCTATCTTATTTGAATTTTTAATTGACTTTATTATTGGTTTGGTAGAGATGTAAAACCAAGAGACAGTGGAAAGGGATTGGAGACAAAAAGATAAAGCAAATGAGATGTTTGGTCAGAACATTATGGCAAGGATGAGGGTGAACCAAGGATAGAGACAATATCAGATAAATTAAAACATTCCGCTTGTTCTTTCTTAGGAGCCAGGGAGACTTGGGTCAAACCTAGGATCTTTCTGACACAATAAGACTTTCTTATTCATTATGGACAAAATAGCCACTGGCATAATCAAGAAATAAGCAACAGAGCCAATTCAATGCCCCCTGAGCCTCCACTGTTAAAAGTAAAATCCTCTGAGCAGGAAGAAAAGTCAGCTGAGGAAGAGGATCAACATTCAATTCTTTCTCATTTTTACAGACTTGCTGCTCTGAGTTAGCTTGACCCTCCACTGTTAAGGTGGGGAAAGCAATTCAAGCAGCAGATTGTGAAACCACTCCAAAACATGGGGACACTGAGTGTCAGTTTCCTAGTCAGGTTTCATGTTATACGGGATTTCCTTCCTAATAACTATGCCAGCCTAGACCAGGCAAAATAAGGTGGATTGAAGCCATATGTTATAGCAGCGAATATTAACTGTGATTAAAATCAGCAAAAATTATCTGAGGCATGTGATACTCATTTAACCTTTAATAACCTTTAATCCCTGAGATTTAATTTTCTTCACTATGATGCAATCTTTTCTTTCTTTTTTTAAATCTGTGGAATACAATATTCCTTAATTCTTTTCTTTTTAATCAAAAATTCTTCTCAAGTGAAACTAACTAGGTAACATTAAGGCCTTGCCACTAATTAATTTTACTGTATGTATGGATTTTTACTGGAATGTTGATATTCTAAATTAAAGCATGGAATGAGACCTTACATTTCTTCTGGTTCTTGGTTACCTTCACTTTTGTGGTTAAAGTAATACACATCCATTCAAGTTCTGCGTATTGTCTATTACCATTTTGTTTTTCTCTCTTCATAAGAATTTACTTTCCCTTAAGGTCTCAATAACGAGCAGAGTTTTTTTTTTCTAAGTTTAATAGTTTACATATTTGATGTCTGCATCCCTCTTTCATGTAATAGATTACTTTGCTGATTGGTACTTACTACTAGTGGTATAAATTGTTAACTGTTTACCACAATCATTCCGTTCTCCTTCTGGACACAGAGCTAGATTGTATTTCACAGACTCTGTCACAGTTTAGTGTGACCGTAAGACTGAGACATTGAGATGTGGTGGAAGTGATGGCTGTCTCTTTCAGACCTGGCCTATAAAAACCTCTTAGACCACCCTTACTCTTTCCTGGCCACTGACTGACAGTGAAGGACTTAGAAGTCCTGAAAGATGGTGGGTTCCTAAGATGGAAAAGACTGGGCCCCTAAATCACCCTGTGAGAGTTCACCTCCTGATCATGCTCATTGAATTGTCACCAAGACAGTAATTTTTATTATGGTAAACCACTATGATTTCTGGGGATTTATCTATTACAGAAGCAAGTATTACCCTAATTTATATGCCACTTAGCCCTATTATACATTACACTCCATGTTGCTTTCTAATATTTCATTTTTCCCTTCTCTGTAATCTTCTTCATAGAAGGTACTTGACCCCCAATGAGAGGGATTTTGAAATTCAAAGTAAAATATTACAATGATTTTCATTCCATGTTATTTCAACAACAAACCTAAAATGCAGCTGTTGTTTATCCTTATTCTACAGATGAAGACAAGGAGGCACAAAGAGTTAAGTGGTTTTTCAAAATCATACAGCAAATTTCTGAAAGGCCAGTATTCGAATACAATCTAGTCTGGTGCCAAAGCTCAGGCTTTTTACATTATGTCACCTTTTCTATCATGTCCTGGAAACCTCTAAAGATGCTTTAATGTTATCACAACTCCAACTGTCTCTTTCTCAACCTACAATAAATACTAAACTGCTGGAGAATCATTTATGCCCTTCAATGTCAGTGAGACATTTAAGAATTAAACAGTAATAGGAGGGCCAAAAAACATTTTCTTAAACTTTATTAATAATTCACTTTGGACAACATCCAAGAAGTCTGGTTGTGCTGCATTCTGCACTTCATAGGGCTGGTTGTGATTCTACCTCTGTACCTAGGCCAATAAAAACATTGTAAAACTTCTAAATCCCAAATGCAGAAATTAGGACCAAACTCCAAGGACTTAAAATAAGTTGTTAAATATTTTTTTGAATGTGAAAATCTCATAAATCATGAGTTCTATGAGGTGAGGTGACACCTGACACTGAGATCTACACATCCTCTTTATAGATAAGTCACATCTCTTATTTGTACAGCATTTTGATGACCTTGCTAGCACCTTTCTTGTGAGCCCCGTGACTGTTCTCATCTTCCAAATGTCTTGTGATGTTCAGCAAGGAAGCTGTTGTTATCCCCAGTACAGTGAAAAAAAAGGTTTCAATCACTGATTCTCAGCTAAGCTCATTCATAAAGCCAATTGACAAAGGAATAGTTCTAAGGTTTGGGCATTTATTGAGTTTCTTTGTGCCAGTTATAAACTTGATAAATGTCATTTTACATTATCTTTACATTTCTTTAAATATTTATCAATCCCTGTTTTTCAAGTAGTATTCTTTGTGTGTGCTAGTATGCAATAGTGAACCAGATGGCAATATTCTTGATTTAAGGGTACTTATAACAATATTTTGAAAAAAAAATATGCTCATCATTCTGATACAGGTGAGGACTGAGGCTTATAAGAGTAAAACAGCTTATTCAAGCTCAAATAGCTGAATTTACAGAAGCCAGAATTCAAATTCATGACCATTTGATATTAAGTGAGTAGTAAACTTGTCATACAGGACAGGTCTAAGTTGAAAACATAGAAAAGAAAGTGGAAAATTTCCTAATTTTATGGAAATAATAATCTAATTAAGAAGAGAGTACTTACATACAAAAATTGAAGATAATATAATTTAGGAGAAAACTGTACTGGCAAAATGATAAATGTTTTAATAGATTCGTGATGAAGTTTAAGAAAAGGGATAAGGTTGGGTAGGTTTCAATGGAGAATTCTATTGTTCTTTGGGTAGAGGTCTACACGGTAGTGAAGAGAGAGAGCCCAGGGGAGGTACCCCAACATGTTGGAAAATGCAGAAAAGGCAGAGATTTATACTCGGATGATGAGAAAATAAACACAAATAGAGTAGCTGGTTTAGAAAAAAACAAGTTTAGAGACGTAGATGGGATCTATTTGGAGATTGCTTTGAAAGCCAGGGAAAGAAGTTGATATATTTTAGGAGGATATTAGAAAGCAATTGTATTGATGTTTGTGCAAAAGTAAAGTATAAAAAAGTCTTCAGAGGATGTAGGCAGAGCAAAATGGTAGAACAGAAATCTCCGCCAGTCATCCCCACCCCCCAATTCCTGCAAGGACACCAACTTAAAAACTGTCTATACAGAAGAAACACCTCATAAAACAAAAAATCAGGTGAACCCTCATATAATCTGGTTTTAACATTGTTTCACTGAAAGAGGCAGTAAAGAGCCAGAAAAAAATAGCCTGGAATAGTTGACATCACCCGTCCTCTACACTCCCCCACCCCCAACCCAGCAGCAGCTGCCTAGTGTGGAAAGTGTCTCTGGGTACTGAGGTAAGAAGAGCACAGCATTTGTGAGGCATTGAACTCAGTGCTGTCCTGCTAGTGCAGAAACAAAAATCAGAACAAAGTCAGTTGATACCCACCCATGGAGGGAGCATTTAAAGCAGCCCTAGCTAGAAGAGAACCACAGATCCCAGTGGTCCAAACCTAAGTTCCCACAAGCCTCATCATTGAGGGCTAAAGTGCTCTCGGTTTCTAAGTAAACTTGAAAGGCAGTCTGGGCCATAATGACTGCAACTCTTAGGTGAGTTCTGGTGCTGAACTGGACCCAAAGACAGTGGACAGGAGCAGTACACACAATATAGTAAGATGCCAGCTGGGGTGACTAAGAAAGTAGTGACTCTCTAACTCCCTCCCCTAACTCCAGGCTGTACAGCTCACAGCTTCAAAAGAGACCCCTTCTTTCAGCTTGAGGAGAGGAAAAGGAAGAATGGGGAGAACCTTCTCTTGCATCTTGGATACCAGCTCAGCCACAGCAGGATAGGGCATGGTCAGAGTTGTGAGGCCTCTGTTCCAGGTTCTAGCTAACAGATTACATTTCTAGACACACCCTGGGCCAGAAGAGAATGCTTTTCCTTGAAGGGAAGGACCCAGTCCTGGCAGCATTCATCAAATGCCAACTGAAGAGCCCTTCAGCCCTGAATAACCAGTAGCAATACCCAGGTACTATATTGAGGACATTGGGTGAATCTCTGAGACCTGCTGGCTTCCGGTACCATCATGGACACAGGAGGGTAGAGCACCAAGTGGGCTCCTAGGGTCCCTGATTCCAGAATTTGGCTCTTAACTGGCATTTCTGGACCTGCCCCAGGCCAGAGGCAAGCCCACTCCCCTGAAGGGTGAATCCCAGGCCAGGCAGCATTCACCATAGCTGACTTAAGAGTCCTTGGGCCTTAAAGAAATATCAGTGGTAGTCTGGCAGTACTCCCCATGGCCTGTGATAGTGGTGGCTATGGGGTAAAGTTCCTCTGCATTTGGAAAGAGAACAGAAGAGTAGAAATGACTGTGGTTTAAGTGCCAGCTCAGCCACAGTAGAACAGAACACTAGGTAGACTTCTAAGGATTTGATACTAGTGCCTGCATCCTGGACAGCACCGCTGGACCCTCTTAGGGCCTGTGGGAACTCACCAACCTAAAGAGAAGAACATAGGCCTGGCTGGCCTTGCCAAGTGCTGACTGTAGACCCTCAGGTCCTTGAACAAACATAGGCAGTAGCCAGGGAGTGGTAACAGCAAGCCATGGGCAAGACCCAGTGCTGTGCTGGCTTCAGGTCTGACCCACCACAGTCATAGTGGTGGTGACCACAGGCATGCTTGTGTCAATCTAATTCCAGATTTAGGTGGCTCAGAACAGAGAAAGGAACTGTTTGTTTGGGAGAAACTAAGGGAAGAGAACAAGTATCTGTCTGGTAATCCAGAGAATTCTCCCAGATATTGTCCAGGACTGTCAAGGCAGTACTTCCACGAATCTGCAAGAATCACATTGTTACTGGGCTTGAGGTGCCCCCTAAAGCAGATACAGTTTAGATCACAACACCCAAGTCCTTTCAAATACCTGCAAAGCCTTCTCAATAAGGACGGCCACAAACAAGCCCAGAGAGTGAAGACTACAGTAACTACCTAACTATTCAATGCCTTAACACTGAATAACACCTACCAGCACCAGCACCATCCAGGAAAATATGGCCTCACCAAACGAACTGAATAAGACGCCAGGGACCAATCATGGAAAAATAGAGATATGTGACATTTCAGGTAGAGAATTCAAAATAACTGTGTTGAGGAAACTCAAATAAATACAGGAGAATGCAGAAAAGAAAGTCAAAGTTCCATCATATAAATTTAACAAGTAAATTGAAATAATTAAATGGAATCAAACAGAAATTCTGGAGCTGAAAAATCTAATTAGTATAATGAAAAATGCATCATAGTCTTTTAATAGGAGAACTGATCAAGCAGAAGAAAGAATTAGTGAGCTTGAAGGCAGGCTATTTGAAAATATATATTCAGAGGAGACAAAAGAAGAAAGAATAAAAAGCAATGAAACATGCCTACAGGACCTAGAAAATAGTCTCAAAAAAAAAAAAAAAAAAGATCTAAGATGATTAGCCTTAGCCTTAGAGGTAGGGAGAGAGAGAGACCAAGGTAGAGCGTTTATTCAAAGGAATAAGAACAAAGAACTTCCCAAACCTAGAGAAAGATATCAGTATCCAAGTACAAGAAGGTTATAGAACACCAAGCAGATTTAACCTAAAGAAGACTACTTCAAGGCATTTAATAATCAACCTCCCAAAGATCAAGGATAAAGAAAAGACTCTAAAAGCAGTAACAGAAAAGAAGCAAATAACATGCAATGGAGCTCAAATATGCCTGGCAGCAGAATTTTCAGTGAAAACCTTATAGGCCAGGAGAAAGTGGCATGACACATTGAAAGTGCTGAAGGATAAAAACTTTTACCCTAGAATAATATATCTGCCAAAAATATGCATCAAGCATGAAGGAGAAATAATGACTTTCCTGACAAACAAAAGCTGAAGGATTTTATTAATACCATAGCTGTCCTACAAGAAATGCTAAATGGGGTACTTCAATCAAAAGGCAAAGAATGTGAATGAGTGACAAGTAATCACCTGAAGGTAAAAAATTCATTGGTAGTAGTGAGTACACAGAAAAACACAGAATTTTATAAAATGATAACCTGATGTGTAACTACTTTTATCTTAAGTAGGAAGAACAAGCAATGAACCACTAAAAAGTAACTACAACAACATTTTAAGACATTGATAGCACAATAAGATATAAATAGAAAAAAACGAAAAGTTTAAAAGCCTGGGAACAAAACTAAGGTGCAGAATTTTTATTTGTTTTCTTTTTATTTGTTTATGCAAACAATGTTAAGTTGTTATCAGGTTAAAATAATGGTTTATAAGATAATATTTGCAAACCTCATGATAATCTCCAACTCAAAAAACTTACAAGAGAGACATAAAATTAAAAGCAAGAAATATTTTTTTTTTTTTAGTTTTCATTTTTTATTCTTTTTTTTAATCACAAGTAAAAAAAATCACCTTCACTAAAGGAAGACAGGAAGAAAAATGGTAGACAACAAAACAATTCAGAAAAATAAATAACAAAATGGTAGGAGCAAGTCATTACTTAATAATAAAATTTAATGTAAATGGAGTAAACTCTCCAGTCAAGAGACATAGTGGCTGAATGGATGAGCAAAACAAGACCCATTGATCTGTTGCTTACAAGGAACACATTTCACCTAAAGAGTCACATAGAAAATAAAAGGATACAGAAAGATATTCCTTGCAAGTGAAACCTAAAAAGCAAGAGTAGCTATACATATATGAGACAAATAGATTTCAAGATAAAAACTATAAGCAGAAACAAGGAAGTCACTATATAATGTTAAAGGGATCAATTCAGCAAGAGGATATAACAATTTTAAATATACATGCACCCAACAGTGGACCACCCAGATACATAAAGCAATATTATTAGAGCTAAAGAGAAAGGCCCCAATACAATAATAGCTGGAGACTTCAACACAACACTTTCAGCATTGGACAGATTTTCCAGGCAGAAAAGCAATGAAGAAACATCAGACTTAACTGCACTATAGACCAAATGGATCTAATAAATATTTACAGAATACTTAATCCAATGGTTGCAGATTACACGTTCTTTTCCTCAGCACGTGGGTCATTCTCAAGGATAGACAAGGTCACAAAATAAATCTAAAAACATTCAGAAAAACTGAAATAATATCAAGCATCTTCTCTGACCAAAATAGAATACAACAAGAAATTAACAAGATGGATTTTGAAAACTATACAAATAAACGGAAATTAAACAATGTGCTCCTGATTCACCAGCAGGGTCAATGAAGAAATTAAGAATGAAATTTCTTGAAACAAATTGTAATGGGAAAACAACATACCAAAACCTATGGGATACAGTAAAAGCACTACTAAGAGGAAAGTTTATAGCTATAAGTGCCTATATTTAAAAAAAAAGCTTCAAATAAACAATCCAATGAGGTATGTTAAAGAACTAAAAAATCAGGAGTAAACCAATCTGAAAATTAGAAGAAACAATACAGATCAGAGCAGAAGTCAATGAAATTGAAATAAAGAAAACAATACAAAAGATCAATGAAACAAAAAGTTGGTGTTTTGAAAGAATAAACAAAAATTGACAAACCTTTAGCCAGACTAAGAAAACCATACAGAAGATACTAATAAATAAAATCAGAAAAAAAAGAGACATTACAAGCAATACTGAAGAAATTCAAAGACTCATTACTGGCTACTATGAGCAACTATATGCCAATAAATTGGAAAATCTAGAAGAAATGGGACAAATACCTAGACACATCCAACCTACCAAGATTGAACCAGGAAGAAATCCAAAACCTGAACAGGCCAATAACAAGTAACAAGATTAAAACAATAATAAAAATCTTCCAGTAAAGAAAAGCCCAAGACCCAACAGCTTCACTGCTGAATTCTACCAAACATTTAAAGAAGGAATAATACCAATACTATTCAAACTCAAATTCTGAATAACAGAGAAAGAGGAACTACTTTTGAACTCATTCTACAAAGCCAGTATTACCCTGATACCAAAACCAGACAAAGACACATCAAAAAAGAAAACTACAGACAAATATCCCTGAGAAATATAGACTCTATAATAAAAACTATAAAACACTGATTAAAGAAATTGAAGAGAACACCAAAAAATGGAAAAATATTCCATGTTCACAGATTAATCAATATTGTTAAAATGTCCATTTTGGATGCAAAAATCTTCAGCAAAATACTAGCAAACCGTATTAGTCCATTTTCACACTGCTGATAAAGACATTTTTGTCAAAGGCACTCAAGTCTCTAGAGAGTTCCAAACCTTCCCACATTTTCCTGTCTTCTTCTGAGCCCTCCAAGCTGTTCCAGCCTCTTCCTGTTACCCAGTTCTAAAGCTGCTTCCACATTTTAGGGTATCTTGTCAGCAGTGCCCCAATCGACTAGTACCAATTTACTGTATTAGTCTGTTTTCATGCTGCTGATAAAGACATACCTGAGACTGGGAATAAAAAGAGGTTTAATGGACTTGCAGTTACACGTGGCTGGGGAGGCCTCACAATCATGGAGGAAGGCAAGGAGTAGCAAGTACATCTTACATGGATGGCAGCAGGCAAAAAGAGAGAGATTGTCCAGGGAAACTCACCCTTAAAAAACCATCAGATCTCGGGAGACTGATTCACTGTAATGAGTACAACATGAGAAAAACCTGCCCCCATGATTCAACTACCCCCAACTTGTTCCCTCCTACAACACTTGGAAATTCAAGATGAGATTTTGGTGGGGACACAGCCAAATCATATCACAAACCAAATTCAACAATACATTAGAAAGATCATTCATCATGACCAAGTGGGATTTATCCCTGATGTGCAAGGATGGTTTAACATATGCAAATCAACCAATGTGATACATCATATCAACAGAATGAAATGTAAAAAATTACATAATCACTTCAAGTGATGCTGAAAAATTATAAAATCAATAAATTGAATTTATCAAGGAATAAAATTCAACATTCCTTCATAATGCATACCCTCAAAAAACTGGGTATAGAAGAAACATACCTCAACATAATAAAAGCCATATACAACAGACCCAAAGCTAATATCATGCTGAATGAGGAAAAACTGAAATCCTTTCCTCTAAGATCTGGAACATGAAAAGAATGCCCACTTTTACCACCATTTTTAAACATAGTAGTGGAAGTCCTAGCTATAGCAGTCAGAGAAGAGAAAGAAATAAAAGACATCCAAATTGAAGTGGAAGAAGTCAAATTATCCTTGTTTGCGGATGATATAATCTTATATTTGGGAAAACCTAAAGACTCCATAAAGAAACCATGAGAACTTCTAAATAAATTTTTAAAAGTTGCAGGATCCAAAATTAACATACAAAAATCAGTAGCATTTCTATATGTCAACTGTGAACAATCTGAAAAGAAAATTTAAAAAGCAATCCCATTTATTATAGCTATAAATAAAATATCTAGAAATCAATGAAGGCAGTGAAAGATCTCTATGATAAAAACTAGAAAACACTGATGAAAGAAATTCAAGAGGAAAGAAAAAGGAAAAATATTCCATATTCATGGACTGAAAGAATCAATATTGTTAAAATGTTCACACTACCCAAAGAAATCTACAGTTTCAATGCAATCCCTATGAAAATACCAAAGAACCAATGACATTCTTCACAGAAATAGAAAAAATTATCTTAAAATGTATACAGACCCACAAGAGACCTATAATAGCCCAAGCTATACTAATCAAGAAGAACAAAATTGGAGAAATTACATGACTTCAAATTACACTACAGAATTACAATAAGCAAAAATACATGGTACAGGCATAAAAACAGACACATAGACCAATAGAAAAAATTATCTTAAAATGTATACAGACCCACAAGAGACCTATAATAGCCCAAGCTATACTAATCAAGAAGAACAAAATTGGAGAAATTACATGACTTCAAATTACACTACAGAATTACAATAAGCAAAAATACATGGTACAGGCATAAAAACAGACACATAGACCAATGGAACAAAATAGATAACCCAGAAATAAATCTAAACATCTACAGTGAACTCATTTTTGACAAAGGTTGTAAGAACTTAACACTGAGGAAAAGGCAGTCTCTTCAATAAATGGTGCTAAGAAAACGGGATATTCATACGCAGAAGAATGATACTAGACCCCTCTCTGTCACTATATACAAAAATCAAAATCAAAATGGATTAAAGATTTAAATCTAAGATCTCAAACCATAAAACTACAATAAGAAAACATTGGGGGGCCGTGCGAGGTGGCTCACGCCTGTAATCCCAGCACTTTGGGAGGCCGAGGTGGGTGGATCACGAGGTCAAGAGATTGAGACCATCCTGGCCAGCATGGTGAAACCTTGTCTCTACCAAATATACAAAAAATTAGCCGGGCGTGGTGGCAGGCACCTGTAGTTCTAGCTACTCGGGAGGCTGAGGCAGGAGAATGGCATGAATCCGGGAGGAGGAGCTTGCAGTGAGCTGAGATCGCGCCACTGCACTCCAGCCTGGGCGACAGAGCGAGATTCTGTCTCAAAACAAACAAACAAACAAACAAAAAACATTGGGGAAGCTCTCTAGGACGTTGGTCTGTGCAAAAATTTCTTGAGCAATACCCCACAAGCCAGGCCACCAAAACAAAAATGGAAAAATGGGATCACATCTAGTTAAAAAGCTTCTGCACAGCAAAGGAAATAATCAAAGTGAAGAGACAACCCACAGAATGGAAGAAAATATTAGCACACTACCCATCTAAGAAGAAATTAACAACCAGAATATATAAGGAACTCAAACAACTCTAGGAAAAAAATCTAACAGTCTGATCAAGAAATGGGCAAAATTTTTGAATAGACATTTCGCAAAAGACACAAATGGCAAACACACGTAGGAAAAGGTGCTCAACATCATGAGTCATCAGCGAAATGCAAATAAAAACTACAATAAGACATGTTACCCCAGCTAGAATGGCTTATGTCCAAAATACAGGCAATAACGAATGCTAGTGTGGGTGTGGAGAAAAGGGAACACTCTTACACTGTTGTTGGGTATGTAAATTAATAAAACCACTAGGGAGAACAGTTTGGAGGTTCCTCCAAAAACTAAAAATTGAGCTACCATATGACTCAGCAATTCCACTGCTGGATATATACCCAAAAGAAAGGAAATCAGTATATTGAAGAGATATTTGCACTCCCATGTTTGTTGCAGCATTGTTCACAATAGCCAAGAATTGGAAGCAACCCAAGTGTCCATCAACAGACGAATGCGTAAATATTTTATCCATTTTCTTTATTCATTAATCCATTGATATCCATTGGTACATATACACAATGAAATACTATTGGTACAATGGTATCTATTGGTACATATACACAATGGACGATGGGATATAGAGTATGGAAGGGTTGTTACCAGAGGATGGGGGTTGGGGGGAGAAGGTGGGGATGGCTAATGGGTGCCAAAAAAAGTAATTAAAAGTGTTAATAAGCCCTACTATTTGGTAACACAGCAGAGTGACTATAGTCAATAACTTAATTGTACATTTTAAAATAAGTAAAAGAGTGTAATGAATTGCTTGTAACACAAAGGTTAAATGCTTGAGGTGAAGGATACCCCATTCTCTGTGATGTGATAATTCTGTATTGTATGCCTGTATCAAAATATCTTATGTACCCCATAAATATATATACCTACTATGTACCCAGAAAAATTAAATAAATTAAAAACCAAAAGACAAAAAAAAAACTTTATTTTTTTTTTCTAAAAATGCATCAGTCTCTACCCAGGTGTAATAGAGTGGAAATTCTCAGGTTGTAATTCCCTTTATGTAAATAATATTTTAACTCACAGGAGAAACTCTAGTGGAGATTTTTTTTTAATTTATTGAGATCAATATGAATGGTATGTTGACACAATGTGTTTCTCTAATAAGTTCTGCTTCTAAGAATTCCAAAATCTCTCAATAATATGCATGTTATATTCTGTTTGTTTATAGCTTGAGAGTTTTTTTCTTTGACATTTCTATCTTCGAAATGATGTCTTTACCAAGACAAACAGTGGTATGCAAAAGAAGAAGGACAACAATAAAATTAAACAGGAAAAATAACACCAAAGTTTATTAGGGAGGTTAACCTAATAAGCTACATAAGGTAAACAGGAAGTTCATTTTGTAAGTTAAATAAATCTACTTGAAACCAACTTTGCAAAAGTTATAACAGTGAAAAAATTATGATAGTGAAAGAGGTCTAATCTAACCAACCTCCATCTTGCCTTTAATTGCCAAACTGCCCTTAAACGTTCTTGGGCTTGGGTCAAGCTAGTTTTTTGAGATATTTAGTTTATAGTTTAAATTATAATAGCCCTTCCCCAAAACTTAACCACTTTTGTAAAGCTAAGAAAATGCCCTAAGTAAAGAGTATGGAAGGTACCTGAATTCTGCTAAGGTCTCAGTGGAATGATAACCAGACATTATTCTAGAGATCACAAGATTTGCAGCTTTCCCAGTTACTCCTACAGATAAAATCACTATTGTAGAACGTAAAAGTGGAAATATCTTTTCAGATTTTTGCATTTCTGACCACTGATGGCTCCAGCTGATCCAACAACCATTTCTGTGCCCCATTCAACAGTGGTCTCAGCCCACACAAGGACCATTTTCCACTACTCTAGCAACCTCAACCACTCAGCAACACCAATTCCCTGGCCTACCAAACAATCCTTGAACAACTCTAGCCTCCAAATTTTGGGGGAGGCTGATTTCAGTAATAATAAAACCTGGTCTGCTTAGCCAGCTCTGAATGAATTAAACTACTTCTCTATTGCAATTCCCCTGTCTTGATGAATTGGCTCTATCTGAATAGTGGGCAAAATGAACCCAATGGGCAGTTGCATAGTTGTAGCTCCTATTTAAGGGAGTATTTTCTAGCATGGTAATTACATTAGATTTTGCCCTATGACATATTTAAAAAATTAGTGGTTAGAAATATAAACTTTCAATTCAGATTGCCTAGATTTATATCATAGCTCAGATATTTGCTATGTGGACTTGGGCATAACTACCCTTATAGGATTGCTATAAGAATTACATCTTAAAAATTTATTTAAAGAACTTAATACTGATCTTATGAGGCAGAGGCCAAGATGGCTGAATAGAAATAGTTCCAGTTTGCAGCTCCCAGTGAGGCCAACACAGAAGGTGCGTGATTTCTGCATTTCCAACTGAGGTATCCAGTTTATCTCATTGGTTAGGCAGTGGGTGCAACCCACAGAGAGTGAGCAGAAGTAGGGTGGGGTGTTGCTTCACCTGGGAAGTGCAAGGAGCCAGGGACCTCCCTCCCCCAGCCAAGGGAAGCCATGAGGGACTGTGCTACTCACCCTGGTACTAGGCATTTCCCACAGATTTTTGCAATCTTCAGATCAGGAGATTCCCTCATAAGCCTACACCACCAGGGCCCTGGGTTTCAAGCACAAAACTGGGTGGCTATTTGGGTAGACACTGAGCTAGCTGCAGGAGTTTTTATCTTACCCCAGTGGTGCCTGGAACCCCAGTGACACAGGAGAACTCTTCACTCCCCTGGAAAGGGGACTGAAGCCAGGGAGCCAGTGGTCTCACTCAGTGGGTCCCACTCCCATGGAGCCCAGCAAACTAAGAACCACTGGCTTGAAATTCTCACTGCCAGTACATCAGTCTGGAGTCTACCTGAGAAGATCCAGCTTGGTCAGGGGAGGGGCATCCACCATGACAGAGGCTTTAGAAGGTGGTTTTCCCTTGACAGTGCTTAGGAGACTGGGAGGTTTGGACTGGGCGGAATTCACCACGGTAAGTATTTAACAGTAAGTTAAATAAATCTACCTGAAACCAACAGCAGAATTCACCACAGTAAGTATTTAACAGTAAGTTAAATAAATCTACTGAAACCAACAGTGAAGCAATGCAGCTGTGGCCTGACTGCTTCTCTAAGTTCCCCCTCACTGGGCAGGGCATCTCTGAAGGAAATGCAGCAGCCCCAGTCAGGGGCTTACAGATAAAACTCTCATCTCCCTGGTACAGAGCACCTGGGGGGAGGGGTGGCTGTGGGTGCAGCTTCAGTAGAATTAATCTTTCCTGCCTGCCAGCTCTGAAGAGAGTCACTGATCCTGAAAAGGGGGATTCTCCCAGCACAGTGTACCAGCTCTGCTAAGGGACAGACTGCCTCCTCAAGTGGGTCTCTGACCCCTGTGGCTCCTGACGGGACAGACCTCCCAACAGGGGTCAACAGGCATCTCATACAGGAGAGCTCTAGTTGCCATCAGGCCAGTGTCCCTCTGGGACAAAGCTTCCCGAAGAAGGAGCAGTCAGCAATCTTTGCTGTTCTACAGCCTCCACTGGTGATACCCAGGTCAACAGGGTCTGAAGTGGACCTCCAACACACTTCAGCAGACCTGCAGAAGAGGGGTCTTACTGTTAGAAGAAAACTAACAAACAGACAGCAACAACAACAATATCAACAAAAAAGACCCCCCGACAAAAACCCCATCAAAAGGTCATCAGCCTCAAAGATCAAAGGTAGATAAATCCAAGAAGATGAGAAAAAAAAACAGTGCAAAAACGCTGAAAATCCCAAAAGCTAGAATGCCTCTTCTCCTCCAAATGATTACAACTCCTCTCCAGCAAGGGCAAAAAGCTAGACAGAGAATGAGATTGATGAATTGACAAAAGTAGGCTTCAGAAGGTGGATAATAACAAACTCCTCTGAGCTAAAGGAGGATGTCTAACCCAACTCAAGGAAGCTAAGAACCTTGATAAAAGGTTACAGGAACTGCTAACTAGAATAATCAATTTAGAGAGGAATATAAATGACCTGATGGAGCTGAAAAACACAGTATGAGAACTTCGTGAAGCATACACAAGTAGCAATAGCTGAATCGATCAAGAGGAAGAAAAAATATCAGAGATTGGAGACCACCTTGCTGAAATAAGGCATGAAAACAAGATTGGAGAAAAAAGCATGAAAAGGAATGAACAAAGCCTCTAAGAATTATGGGACTATGTGAAAAGATCAAACCTACAATTGATTGGTGTACCTGATAGTGATGGGGAGAATGGAATCAAGTTGGAAAACACATTTTAGGATATTATCCAGGAGAACTTCTCTAATCTAGCAAGACAGGCCAACATTCAAATTCAGGAAATACAGAGAGCACCACTAAGATACTCCACGAGAAAATCAACCCCAGACACATAATCATCAGATTCTCCAAGGTTGAAATGAAGGAAAAAATGTTAAGGGCAACCAGAGAGAAAGGTCAGGTCACCTACAAAGGGAAGCCATCAGACTAACAGCAGATCTCTCTGCAGAAAACCTACAAGCCAGAAGAAAGTGGGGGCTAATATTCAACATTCTAAAAGAAATGGATTTCCAACCCAGAATTTTATATCCAGTCAATCTAAGCTTTATAAGTGAAGGAAAAGTAAAATCCTTTCCAGACAAGCAAATGCTGAGGGACTTTGTCACCACCAGGCCTGGCTAGCCAGAGCTCCTGAAGGAAGCACTAAATATGGAAAGAAAAAAAACCGGTACCAGCCACTGCAAAAACACACCAAAATGTAAAGACCAATGACACTGTGAAGAAACTGCATCAACCAATGTGCCAGATAACAAGCTAGCATCATGATGACAGGATCAAATTCACATATAGCAATATTAACCTTAAATGTAAATGGGCTAAATCCCACCAATTAAAAGACACAGACTGGCAAATTGGATAGTCAAGACCCACTGGTGTGCTGTATTCAGTAGACCCATCTCACGCAAACACACACATAGGCTCAAAATAAAGGGATGGAAGAATATTTACCAAGCAAATGGGAAGCAAAAAAAAGCAGGGGTTGCAATCCAAATTTCTGATAAAACAGACTTTAAACCAATAAAGATCAACAAAGACAAAGAAGGGCATTACATAATGGTAAAGGGATCAATGCAACAAGGAAGAGCTAACTATCCTAAATATATATGCACCCAATACAGGAGCACCCAAACTCATAAAACAAGTTCTTAGAAACCTACAAAGAGAATTAGATTCCCACACAATAATAGTGGGAAACTTTAATACCCCACTGTCAATATTAGACACATCAATGAGAGAGAAAAGTAACAGGATATTCAGGACTTGAACTCAGCTCTGGATCTAGTAGACCTAATAGACATCTAACTCTTTAACCCAAATAAACAGAGTACACATTCTTCTTAGCACCACATGGCACTTATTCTAAAATTGACCACATAATTGGAAGTAAAACACTCCTCATCAAATGCAAAAGAACAGAATTCATAACAGTCTCTCAGACTACAGTGCAATTAAATTAGAACTCAGGATTCAGAAACTCACTCAAAACTGAACAACTACATGAAAATCAAACTACCTGCTCCTGAAAGACTCCTGGGTAAATAATGAAATTAAGGCAGAAATAAATAAGTTCTTTGAAACCAATAAGAACAAAGAGACAACGTACCAGAATCACTGGGACACAGCTAAGGCAGTGTTAAGAGGTAAATTTATAGCACTTAATGCCCACATCAGAAAGCTGGAAAGATCTTAAATTGACATCCTAACATCACAGTTAAAGAACTAGAGAAGCAAGAGCAAACAAATTCAAAAGCTAGCAGAAAATAAAATACATAGGAATAAAACATGAAGGACCTCTTTAAGGAGAACTATGAAACACTACTCAACGAAATAAAAGAGTATACAAAAAAATGGAAGAACATTCCATGCTCGTGGATAGGAAGAATCAATATGGTGAAAATGGCCACACTGCCCAAAGTAATTTGTAGATTCAATGCTATTCCCATCAAGCTACCACTGACTTTCTTCACAGAATTAGAAAATAACTACTTTAAGTTTCATATGGAACAAAAAAGAGCCCATATAGCTCAGACAACCTTAAATAAAAAGAACAAAGCTGGAGGCATCACACTACCTGACTTCAAACTATACTACAAGGCTACAGTAACCAAAAGAGCATGGTACTGGTACCAAAATAGATATATAGACCAATGGAACAGAACAGAGGCCTCAGAAATAACCCCACCCATCTACGACCATCTGATCTTTGACAAACCTGACAAAAGCAAGCAATGGGGAAAGGATTCCCTATTTAATAAATGGTGTTGGGAAAAGTGGCTAGCCATATGCAGAAAACAGAAATTGGACCTCGTCCTACACCTTACACAAAAATTAACTCAAAATGGATTAAAGACTGAAATGTAAAACCCAAAACCATAAAAACCCTAGAAGAAAACCTAGGCAGTACCATTCAGGGCACAGGCATGGGCAAAGACTTCATCATTTAAACACCAAAAGCAATTCCAGCAAAAGCCAGAATTGACAAATTAGATCTAATCAAACTAAAGAGCTTCTGCACAGCAAAATAAACTAGCATCAGAATGAACAGGCAACCTACAGAATGGGAGAAAATGTTTACAATCTACCCATTTGACAAAGTTGTAATATCCATAATCTACAAGAAACTTAAATTTACAAGAAAAAACAACCCCATCAAAAAGTGGGCAAAGGATATGAACAGATACTTCTCAAAGGAAGACATTTATGTGGCCAACAAACACATGAAAAAAAGGTAACATCACTGGTCATTAGAGAAATGCAAATGAAAACCACAATGAGATACCATCTCAGGTCAGTCAGAACGGTGATCATTAAAAAGTCAGGAGACAACAGATGCTGGTGAGGCTGTGAAAAAATAGAACACTTTTACACTGTTGGTGGGAGTGTAAATTATTTCAACCATTGTGGAAAACAGTGTGGCAATTCCTCAAGAATCTAGAACCAGAAATACCATATGACCCACCAATCCCATTACTAGGTATATACCCAAAGGATTATAAATCATTCTGCTATGAAGACACATGCACACATATGTTTATTGCAGCACTATTCACAATAGCAAAGACTTGGAACCAACCCAAATGCCCATCAATATAGACTGGATAAAGAATATGTGGCACATATACACCATGAAATACTATGCAGCCGTAAAAAAGAATGAGATCATGTTGATTGCAGGGACATGGATGAACCTGGAAGCCATCATTCTCAGCAAACTAACACAGGCACAGAAAACCAGACACCATAGGTTTTCACTCATAAGTGGGAGTTGAACAATGAGAACACATGGACACAGGGAGGGGAACATCATACACCAGGGTCTGTTGGGGGGTAGGGGGCAAGGGGAGGGAGAGCATTAGGACAAATACCTAATGTATGTGGGACTTAAAACCTAGATGATGGGTTGATAGGTGCAGCAAATCACCATGGCACATACATAGCTATGTAACAAACCTGCATGTTCTGCACATGTATCCCAGAACTTAAAATTTTAAAAAATAACTTAATACTGTGCTGTGCATGTTAGTATAAGGTGTAATTATGAGAGCTTAGAAAGCTCTCAACAAATGTTAGCTAAGCTATTATTATTACTAATGAAGTCAAGGCCAGGCTTTATCATTTTAATTTACGAATAATTTAGAACTGCTACGGATCTTGTCTACTGGTTTTTGTTTCAACACAGTGACCATCGCTCTTTGCCCAGACTCTTCTGCCTTAGAGTCAGTACCACCAGACTCTTGACTGTAAGTGACCCAAAGCCAGTGTTAGATGGCTTCTAACTTAGCCTTCTGTTGCTGCCTTGATTCTTTGGTTTTGCATTGCTTCCATAAGCAAAGTCCCCTTGGAATTGCAGTCCTCTAATAAAAGAAAGGAGCTTGACCTCTGAACACTTATGAGGACTTGGGCACTGCCTCTACTATCCAGCCCTCTCTCTGGGTCTGTGTATTCCGCCTGTTAGATCAGTCTGAAAGCATCTCATCCACGGAAAAGTGGGAAGTCTCACATCCTTCTCTTTCAATAGCCTGAGACATTGCATAGCTCTTCCATTCCTCAAGGCCAAGAGTGCTCCAATTCTTTTCTGAAAAAGGACTGAATAACTATCTCAGTCTATGAGACTCGTATGGTCTCTGTAACAACTGTTCGACTTTTCCACTGTTGCACAAACACAGCCATGGAGAATACATAAATTACTAGGCATAACTGTTTGAATTTATTTATTTTTTTTTACAAAAATAAAATGCATGTAGGGTCTGTGGGCTTAGTTTATGGAATCCAGTTCTGGGCCAGTGGCAGGCTCTTCCCCTTTGAGAATAAATTCTGTTCGACTCCACAATCTCAGAACAACCATGCAGGGCCACTGATTGTGCCAATGGTATGACATGAGCCACAAGTAGAGCAAAAGTAAATTTATTTCCCCTTTTTAATCTTTTTTAAAAAATACATTTTGGAAATGACACTTAGAATGTATCTCAACCTTGTTTTTTTTTCCATTCTCCATTAATAAGTAACTCAAGCCTCTGCTCCCAGGATTAGGATCTATAAGCAACATAACCAGAAGCTGTCACTGGTGGTTAGGGACACCCCAGAGGGAGTGTGCCTCACATTTGCAGTATTGTCTTAAGTTTGCTTTCCTATCTGGAAGCAGGTGGAGTTTCAGGCTTCTCATCATTGTAAAAATAATGTAATCCTCATCTCAAATTGGAAAAGGCTCTCAGGAATCAAACCTTAAATATGCTGCTGCTATTTCACGAAAAGAGAAGCAGGTCTTAACTGAGAAAATGGAATTACCAACCTCTAGTGTTGCTCTTAAGAGTTAATGACAGAGCTGGGAACTGCTCCTCCTATAATCTGGGGCCAATCCTCATATTGAATTTCTGCTTTGGTCTCATGAATGCTAGCCTGATCAGACACCATGCTGTACTGCTTAATCCCTTCTCTTTCTCTTGCGTATTCATTTACTTCCTCTCAGCTGAATTGTTTCTAAACACACTGGAGTTCCTCCCAACTAACACGAAAACAAAAATAAACAAATCTTTCTTCTTACCCTTTCCCCATATCTTCTATCTCCCCTTCGGTTGTCTATAATCATTGTCAGCGTTCATGCCACTTACCTCTCAGTCTTCCAATCTAGTTACTATCCTCATCTTTCCACAAAATCATCTTGTTAAAGTAACCCGTAACATATAGTTTGTTAAATTCAATGAGCATTTTTCTCTTCTCAGTTTATTTGATTCTCAAAAACCTCCGATACAATTGACCTGTCTGTGAAAACATTCTATTAAGTTGGTGCAAAACTAATCATGGTTTTTGCCATTGAAAATCATGGCAAAAACTGCAGTCACTTTTGCACCAACTAAATACTTCTTGAGTTTCCATGAAAAACCTCTTCCTACATATTTTTTTCTTTCTCTTTCTGGCCACTCACACTGCCCATTTTAGTGCTACATTTTCTCATCTTTACTACCTGAGTGTCATGAGGTTCTTACTTCATGCTAACCACTAGGCAAATATTAGAATACAACCTATATTAATAAATGAAACTCTATAATTTTGATATATTAAGGATTTAGTGTGTGCTGCTCCCAGCCCCTCTTCCTTCCTGAATTCTAGTTCTTAAAAAAAATAGTCTTGTTTTTGAATTCTGAGTATAGTCTTACTTTTCCATGATAGCAATTGATATCAGAGGGGCCCAATGGAAACGTTGTATTCACTTAATCTTTAATTGACTCTCCCTCACCTAAAGCTTAAATTCCACCATGACCATATGCCCCTCTGATCCCTGACACATCTGTTGGGGCCAGTTCCAAATTATGTAGCTCCCTCTCTCTTGACTTTATGACATCTGTCAGTTGAAGAATAATTTTAAAACCAAAAGACTTTTATGACAGCAAATCATACTAATGGTTCCAATTGATTCAAGTACTTACAGGACAGGTTTCATAAGAGAATAAGACTCTAATTAAACCACTAATATTACAGGTAAAGGGGCCCAAGGCCCCAGAATATGGGCTGTGAGATGGGTGGTATGATGGAAAAGGCAGGCAAGTTCAGATATACCAACAAATAGAAATCCAGAAACATAGTATGAAATGATGCTTAACTTAATTGAAGTAAGTCCCAGATAAGGAAAATAAGTTACGCCACCAAATATTTCTACTCCATTATTTTTGCCTAAGACTCTTCTTCGATTATGCCCTGAGAGCCACCATTCAATCTTAACCTTGAGAATATACTGACTGTTTTTCTCCAGGGATACAATTTTGGCCTTCATTTCAGGATAATATAATGTCTGATAACTTCATGTCTTTGGGTCTCTGCTGTATTGTCTGAAAATTAGCCCATGGATCAAGAGTTATAAAACAGAAAAGACAAACAACTAGACAGTCTCAGTGAGACCTATAACAACACTCCAACGGGATGGTGGCATTTAAGATAGATGGCAAATGCCAATTCTGAGGCACTTCTGTAAGAATCTTGTGTTTCCCATTAGAGAAATAATGACGCTTCCATATAATTTGCAAGTTTAAAATTGCAACTCCAACTCTTGGGAGAAAATTGAGCGAATCACAAGTGATTGTTGCTTAAGTTTCACATGAGTAAATATATTGGCTGTGTTGGTATTATTCAAAACTCGGAGCCACAAAATACATTTTTGTATCATTTTATTTGTAGAAGAATGACACAATTATTTTCAGAATAATTAACTCCTCAGTTTAGTGACAATTATGTTCCATTATAATAATTAAAATCACACCCTGCTATTTGGATGAACTCAAGAGAATAATGATTTCTTAGGGGAAGATTTAATCGGATCATTATTTTTCTCCAGCATTACAAATATCTGTAAATTATTTCAACTCATTGTACTACTGCTTAATTTTGAATTTTCTAGCTGTCCTATGGAAAGAAATATCATAAGAAAGATGGCATTCTCAATCCACCCTTGAACTACCTGTGCATAATAATTGTTGCTGGAGGCATTCCAGGGCGTGGTAAAATGCAGAACTGATGGCTTGGCATAGCAGCAGGGCCACAGATGGTGGGAGTACCTGAAATCAGGTGGGTAGGAGCAGGTGGTGAGCTGAATAGTGGTATTTCAGAGTGGGCCGTTGAAGGAAGAACTCACTCTGGTAAATAAGTGGGAGAATAAGAGTAAATATCAAATGCTTTCCTGTGGATGAAGTTGGTTAGAGCTTGGAAGGGTATTAGGACCCTAGGCAAATAGGTTGGAATTCAAGAGAGTGCTCCTGCTTGAAGAAGAAACTGAAGTATAAGGCAGAAAACTGAGTGGAAGTGGGGAATGTGCTAGACCAATAAGTCAGGGGTAGGGAAGAGCTAAGCCCTTTGAACACTGTAATGTTCTAGTTTACCCTGAAGTACATCAGGTACGGAAATAATAGTAGTGAGATTATCAACCCTTCTTAGGTAGACCATATATTGGTAGGTACTACTACAGCTACAGCTATGTCTTAGCTTGAATTATATACTGAATGCAGAAAGTGGGAAATGACTATTCAGGTTCACTTAGGGAGGTGTTGGAGGTCTTAAAAAGAAAAGCCTATGGTATGGGCATGGTGGCTCACACCTGTAATCCCAGCACTTTGGGGGCCAAGGCGGGCAGATCAGCTGAGGTCAGGAGTTCAAGACCAGACTGGCCAACATGATGAAACCCAGTATCTACTAAAAACACAAAAATTAGCTGGGCATGGTGGTGGACACCTGTAATCCCAACTACCCAGGAAGCTGAGGCAGGATTAATTGCTTGAATCTGGGGGGTGGAGCTTGCAGTGAGCTGAGATTGTACCACTTAAATCCAGCCTGGGTAACAGAAGGAGACTGTTTCGAGAGAGGAAAACAAACAAACAAACAAACAAACAACACCCTAAACCCAAGGCTGTAAGGCAAGAGAGTAAGAAGCAATAAACCCTGAATTGTGCTCATTTTTTAGAAAAGGGTAGGCTGCTCGGCAGCCCCCTGTGTATGCCCTTTCAGTGTGAATGACTTGGGACTAAGAGGTAGTTTGTAAACCAAATAGTCAGAGCCCACTAGACTGAAAGCTCTAAGCACTTAACACCATTTGCTACATAGTAGGGGCTTTACACATCGTTGTTGAATAAAAATGAATTGATTAATAAAGGACTGCATGTGAATTCTCTCACTTGCAGAGTTCCCAGACTCTGTAGACATGGCAGTGGAGTCAGGGATCATGGTCCTTTGGGTGGTTCTTTTTTATTTCATGATTCTGTTTCTAAGCACTTTCATTTTCTTATGGTGAATGCGTACCTCATGAAGCTAAAACTTTCCAGCCTCCACAGGGACAGGGAAACATTCTGAATCCTGGGAGAGCATAATTGCTCCAAAGACAATAGTACAAGAGGAGAGGGGGCAAAGTTTCTAAGCAGAGTTGACCTGGGAACTAGGGTGAGACAGGTGTCTCTGTAAGAATTCCTATTTATAACATAAAAGAACCTGAGAAGGTAAACAGGCATCTTTCTTCAGGAGACCCAGGTGTCCTGGACCTGATTTCTTGGCTCTGAGTTAGTACAACTGAATTCACTCCTAACGGAGGGACTCGATAGTAACATGACCTAGGAAAGAAGAAATTCTTGATCTTCTTATTCTATAGAAGAAGCTATACAATCTTCTTGTGGTTCAGTGCTGGGATGAGATGACTAAGGGTTTTATTTTGCTTGGTTTTTGACTTTAACAATTTAGATAGTCAGGACTGACATTTTCTAGAAGGAAGTTTATTCTGCGAAACAATAGGGATCAGAATCCCCCTGATATAGTTTGGATATTTGTCTCCACCCAAATCTTATGTTGAAATGTAATTTTCAAGTTTAGAGGTGGGGCCTGGTAGGAAGTGTTTGGGTCATGGGGGTAGATCCCTCATGGCTTAGTGCCATCCTCACTGTAGTGATTTCTCATGGTAGTGAGTTCTTGTGAGATCTGGTTATTTAAAACTATGTGGCACCTCCCCCATGCTCTCTTGCTCCTGATTTTGCCATGTGATATGTCTACTCCTACTTCCCCTTCCACCATGAGTACAAGCTCCCTGAGGCTTCCCCAGAAGCCAAGCAGATGCCAGTGCCATGCTTGTACAGCCTGCAGGGCCATGAGCCAATTAACCCTCTTTTCATTATAAATTATCCAGTCTCAGGTATTTCTTTATAGCAATGCAAGAACAGCCTGACATACCCCCATAGTCAGTGAGGCAAAGTCTCACTAATGTGGAGTCTAGTAAGATCATCTAAGGACGATCACGCATCCTCTGCAGGTTGTTTAGAATTGGCACCTCTTATGTCCCACATTTTAATCCATCCATAAAATCAAGCCAAGTATGTCTGCAAACACCTTTTTAAAGTCATTCACCCCATATCCTTATTTGCTCTAAACTAAACTCTTTCAATTCTTCCCACCACAATGACCTCAAATATTTATTTCTGCACTGTACTACTGTGTCTCTGTCAGGATCCTTTTCTTGGTGATTACTGGGCCTAACTCTGATATTTGAGTCTTTGTCTTCCTGTAATATCGTTAACACCACTTTCTTCCAATCATTGTATTGATCATGTGAAACAGATGCTAGAATTTTATCTTTTCCATTGCACAACATTTTACAGAGTGACATAACACTTAACTATAAGCTTGAGGACATGAAGCTTGCATTCTCATCATTATATTCCTAGCCCCTGGCACAATGGTTGTCCGTTAGTACATATTGGTTGAATGAATGAATGAACAAATATAGATCTTCCTAATATTTTAAGTTCTGAGAGTTTATAAAAAGTGTTCTTTACAAAATGAAAGCTGGGATAGTTTTTGAAAGATTCTACAACTTCTTGGCATCATTATTATGTAGTGTGGCATGTTCCTTGCCCTTGAATATCCTTCTTGTCTACTGGGGAAACTGGATATCTAACTAGTATGTAGGTGGGGCCATGGTAAAGATTTACACAGGGTGCTGTAAGAAGATAGGGGACAATCATACAATCCTTTAAGGTCAGGATGAGGAATTCATGTTTAATAAGAGTTTTAAATATTGAACAGTAATAAAACAGATGGAGGGGAGTGGAGAGTGGTCTCTGGGGGGGTTGGGTAGGGAAAGGTATAGCATTTTACTATCAGAGGGTCATTACAAAAAAGGCGAGAAGTATGACATAGGGTAGTTGCCTACAATCCAGTGCTCCCGGGGCATCAAGTTCCAAGCAGAGAAAGAACTAAATGAGTCTGAGAGGTAGAAGAAATCAGATCACAGAGGGCTTTTATACTTGACATAGATTTTAAGTTTTATTCTGTGGACAGTTGAGGATGGCATGGATAATTTGCAATTCAGAAAACTCTGGAAGATGAGCAAAGGATTAATGAGGTGGGCAAATCTCAAGGAACGGAAACTAGTTAGAAAAATATAGCAGTAGTTTGCAGGAAAGAAATATGAGAACCTGAGCAAGGCAAAAATAGATGTGAAAATAAAGTGTCTAAACTTGGTGCTTGAGTGGCTAGAGGTCTGAAAGTTATGCTGGAGTCAAGAATAGTTTTCAGGTTACTAATTAGGGAGAACTGTTGGAGGGTTGTGACACTAATTGAAACAGAGACTGCAAGAGGAGGAAAGTGAGGAATTCTGCTCTGAATAAGGTGTCTGCAGAACATCCACATGAGCATGTCTGCTATGCAATGGACTGTAAGAATTTGAAGTTTGAGGAAAAAAGACTGACAATGTCAGTTTGGAAATCATTAGCATATAGCAGTTAAAAAACCATGAGAATGTATGAGCTCACTCAGTGAGTGTATAGAAAAGAGCATAGAACTGAGCACTGAAATGGAGTAAATAACTACATTTGAGTAGTGCACAGAGAAAGAAACATCTATAAATTTAACCAATAAATATCAGATTTGCCTTAGGGGACAACATAATATTTGCCCATACATAATTCCCTACCACCCTCTAAATTCTATAACCCACCATTATCTGGCTTCTGGTACTCAATCAACTTTCTGTTTTCTGGGTTTGTTTTTTTTTTTAATTACACTTTTTGTTTAGAGATAATTGCTGATTCACATGTGGTTGTATGAAATAATACAAAGAGATCCCATGTGTAATTTATCAAGTTTTCCTTAATGGTACGTTCTTACAAACTATATCACAACCAGGATATTAGCCTTGATATAGTCAAGATACAGAAAATTTCCTTTACTACAGATCTTTCTCATGTCGTTTTCTTGTTTTTAGCCAAAGCTGTTTCCCTTTCACTCTCAACTCCTCTAACCCCAAGCAAGCACCAACACATTCTCCATTGCTCTAATTTTGTCATTTCATGCATGTTATATATAAATGGAATCATACCATATGTAACCTTTTGGGATTGGGTACACAACATAATCTCTAGAGAGCCAAGTTGTTGGAGGTATCAAAAGTTTGTTCCTTTGTATTGTTTGAGCAGTATTCCATGGTATGGATATTACTGTTCGTTTTACCTTTCAACTGTGAGAGATTTATTTCCATGGGTTTTTCTACTGTTAGGAATAAAGCTCATATAAATATTGTGTACTGCTTTTGGTGTGAGCATAGGTTTTCATTTCTCTGGGATAAATGATTAGGACACAGTTTCTGGGTTCTATAGTAGTTACATATTTATTTTTTTAAGAGACTGCCAAAGTTTGTTTTTGAGAGCTACTCAAAAGCTACATTTTCTTCAGCAATGTGTGATCCAGTTTCTGTGAATCCTTGCTAGAATTTTATGTTGTCACTATTTTTTGTTTTAGCCATTCTGATTGATGTGTAGTGACATCTCATTGTGGTTTTAACTCACATTTCCCTAGTAGTTAATGATGATGAACATATTTTCATGTACTTATTCACCATCCGTAAATCCTATTGGGTGGAATGTATCTTCATGTCTTTTGTTCAATTGTGTAATCAGATTGTTTGCTTTTTTACTGTTGTGATTTGAGTTATATATTCTTGCTATTCTTCCTTTGGTGGCTGGGTGGTTTGTAAATAGTTTCTCTCACTCATTAGCTTGTCTTTTTCAGCTTAACAGGACCTTTTCCTCACCACAAAAGTAACGAAGGAAATGAGCTAATGAAGATCATTTGATTAACTTTTCTTTTTATGGATCACGCTTTTGTGCTAAGTATGTAAATTCTTTAACCATGTATCTTGAAGATTTCCTGGTTTCTTTTCCTAAAAGTTATATAGCTTTGACTTTTACATTTAAGTCCATGATTCATTTTGTTAATTTTTATGAATTTAGGTCAAATTACATATTTTTTGAGGGGAGGCCATGGATGTCCAGTTGCTTCAGCACCATTTGTTAGAAAGGCTATCTTTCCTCCATTGACTTGCTTTTGCACCTTTGTGATGTGAACATCAGTTGAACAACCTGGTATGGGTCTATTTATGAGATCTCTACTTGTTCATCAATCCCTTATGTGTCTGTCTCTCTGACAATACCACATGCTACTGATTATCATAGTTGTAAAGTAAGTATTAAATTAAATAGCCTGATTTTTCTTTTTTATACTTTTTAAATATAAAATTGTTTAATCTACTTTAGTTCTACAGTCTTTCTGTATAAATTTCAGGATAACCTGATTTATGTCTAAAATAATCTTGCTAGTATTTTGATAATAATTGTGTCAGTCTTGCCAGTATATCTTTTGGGGGGAATATATTTACTGGTTTGATTATTTTTCAATCCATTAACATAGTATCTCTTTTCATTTATTTATATCTTATTTGATTTTTTCATCAATGTATAGTTTTCAGAATACAAGTCCTATATAGGTTTTATTACATTTACACCAAAGAATTATTTTTGAGCTGTTTATATGTGGTATGTTTTGAATTTCATTGCCCATGTATTTCTTGCTAGCATGCAGAAATAAAATAGATTTTCTAATGTTTATCTTCTATCCTGCAACCTTTAACTCACTTATTAGCTCTAAAAATTTTGTAGACTGCTTGGGATTTTCTCTATAGACAAGTGTGCTATCTGCAACTTAGAAAAGTTATGTTTTTTCTGATCTGAATGTCTTTTATTTCTTTTTCTTCTAGTGCTACTAAAAACACATAGCACTGTGTTAAATAAGAGTGGTGAAAGAAGGCATCCTTGTCTTATTCACAATCTTCGGGTAAAGTATTCAGTCTTTCATCATTAAGTATGATGTTACCTGTAGAACTTTCTGAAGTCACTCTTAGTCAAGTTGAATTAGTCTCTATTTCCAGTTTTCTGATAGTTTTTATTATGCATCAGGGTTGATTATGATTTTTCTGCACCAGTTGACATGATTATGTAATCTTTCTTCTATAGCTTGTTAAGGTGGTGATTTTCATAGATTGATATTTGACTATTTACCTAGCCTTGGACCAAGATACCACTTGGTCATGATTATAAATTATGTTTATGTATTGCTAAATTCTATTCATCTATGTTTATATGTATTGCTAAATTCTATGTTGTTTCAAATTTTTATATGTTTATAAAGAAATATAAATAGGAGGTTTGTAAATATTTTCTCTGTTTCACTGCCTGTATATTTTTAGGTGACGTTGTTCTTTAATCTTTTATTTTGTACTGTCTTTCTATTTTAGTATCAAAGTTATACTAGATTCATAAGATGCATTGGAAAATATTTTCTCCTCCATTTTTTTCCTGGAAGAAACTGTTTAAAACTGGGGTTAGTAATTTTTAAAACATTTGGTACATTTATCCAGTGATTCCATCTGGGCCTGAAAATTTTGTGGTTGCGGGGAGAATCTTTAAGTGATTCATTCAAATAGTTATAGGGTTATCCGTATAAATTATCTACTTCATTCTGAGCAAATGTGGTAGTTTGTTTTTCCAGGAAGTAGTTCATTTCATCTAAGTTGTCAGATATAGTCGTGAAAAACTTCCCATGGTAATCCCTTTTTACCTATTTTTTGTCTGCAAGGTCTATAGTTATAGCCTATTTCATTGCTGATATTGGGAGTTTTTTAATCTTCTTTTAATTTGCCAGTCTTTCTAGACAATTTTGATATTATTAATCCAAAGAACCAGCTCTGTTTCACTGATATTTTTCTATTTTCTGTTTTCAATTTTATTGATTTCTGCTCTTTATTATTTCCTCCTTCTGCATATCTTGGGTTGATTTTGCTTTTCTGTTTTTAGGTCTCTGAGGTGGAATCCTAGATTACTGATTTGTCACTTTTCCTCTTTGTCTAACATATAAAGTTAGTGCTATAAATTTCCCTGCTAGCGCAGCTTTAGTTTTATGACATAAACTTTGTTATCCTGTATTTTCCCTTTTACTTATTTCAGTGTAATTTATTTTTCTTCTTGACCTATGAACTATTTAAAAGTGTGTTATTTTTAAGTATTTGAAAATTTTCCTCTTAGCTTTTTATTATTTATTTCTAGTTTGTTTTCATCGTGATTAGATAACACACTATATGATTTCAACTATTTCATATTTAGTGAAGTTTTTTATAACTTAGGATATGATCTATCTTGGTATATGTTCTGTGGTCACTTAAAATTATGTATATTTATATTTTTTGTTGGTTGGGGGGGTGTAGTATTCTATTAATGTCTGTTAGATCCAATTAGTTGGTGGTATTACTGAGTTCTAAATATTTCCTACTTTTCTATCTGGTTGGTCTATCGCTTGTATTAAAGTACTGTTAATATATCTAACCACAATTGTGAATTTGCTTATACTGTTTTCAACTCATTTAGTTTCTGCTTCACTCATTTTACAGCTCTTATTTTGTGCATACTCATTTAAGATTATCTTCTTGGGGGATAGACTTCACATCTTTGTATAATTTCTCTCTCTGTCTATGGTAATGTTCTTTGTTTTGATGTCTACATTTTTTATATTATGTAGATATTCATGCTTTCTTTTTATTAATATTTGCATGATACATTTTCCAAACTTTACCTTCCAATCTGTCTGTATATTTATAATAAATTCTTATATACAAGCATATAGTTGGCTTATGTTTTGTAGTCCCCTTTATGATTTTCATATTTTTAATTGATATATTTAGACCATCCATATTTAATTTAATTCTTGTTATGTTAAGGCAGAAGCTTGCCCATTTATTGATTGACTGTTTTCTTGTTACATTTGTTTTCTTTTTTCTTCCTTTCTCTGGGATGCTTGAACATGTTCTACAATTACATTTTTATTTGCCTCTAAGTGGTTTCTTTTCTTCAAAAATAACAAATATGTCTTTATAGTATATATTTAAAGTATACAACATGATATTTTGATTTATATTAATGAAATGATTACTAGTCAAGCAGATTAACATATCCATCACTTGATGTGATCATCACATCATCTCAATTAGAAAAAAGTTTTTGTGGCTGGGTGTGGTGGCTCACGCCTGTAATCCCAGCACTTTGGGAGGTGGAGGCGGGCAGATCACAAGGTCAAAAGATAGAGACCATCCTGGCCAACATGGTGAAACTCCATCTCTATTAAAAATACAAAAATTAGCTGGGCAAGGTGGTGCCTGCCTGTAGTCCTAGCTACTCAGGAGGTTGAGGCAGGAGAATCGCTTGAACCCGGGAAGTGGAGGTGGCAGTGAGCCGAGATGGTCCCACTGCACTCCAGCCTGGTGACAGAGCGAGACTCCATCTCAAAAAAAAAAGTTTTTGTTGTGATGAGTGCACTTAAAATCTATTTTTTTAGGAAATGTTCAGTATACAGTATTAACTATAATCCTCATGTTGTATACATCTCTAGAGTTATGCATCATACTTAAATGCAAATTTGTACCCTTTTACCTATACATCCCCATTTCCTCCTTCCCCTCACCCATGAAAATGAAGACTCTACTCTGTTTCTATATATTTGACTTTTTAAAGATTCTACATATGAGTGAGATCATATAGTATTTGTCCTTATGTGCAATATTTGTGTTTCTTTCAGGTTGTTTCCCTATCTTGGTTATTGTGTACCATGCTGCCACAAACATGGGTGTATAGATATTTCTGTGAGATGCTGATTTCATTCCTTTTTGGTATATACCTAGCAGATGGAATGCTATGTCAGAACTTTCAACAAGGCCACCAAGACCACACAATGGAGAAAAGATAATCTCTTCAATAATTGGTACTGGGAAAACTGGACAGTCACATTTAAAAGAACAAAACTGGACTCTTATCTTACAACGCACACAAACATCAACTCAAAATGGATTAAAGCTGTAAATGTAAGACTTGAAACCATAAAACTTTTAGGAAAAAAAATAGGAGAAAAATTTTGATACTGGCCTTGGCAATGATTTTTTGTGTATCACACCTGAAACTTACCCAACAAAAGCAAAAATCAACAAGTGGGACTAAATCAAATTAAAAAACTTCTGCACAGAAAAATAAATAATTAACAAAATGAAAAAGCAGTCTACTGATAGGGAGAAATATTTGCAAACCATGTAACTGATAAAAGGCTAATCTATATAAAATATAAAGAAATACATGCAACTCATTTAATAACCTGATTTTAAAATGGGCAAAGGAACTGAATAGATATTTTTCCAAAGAAGACATAAAAATGGCAAACAGGTATATGAAAAAGTGATAAACATCATTAATCATCAGGGAAATGCAAATCAAAATGACAATGAGATGTCCCTTCACACCTGTTAGAATGGCTATTATCAAAGACAGGAGGTAAGTTTTGTAAGGAGTGTGGAGAAAAGAGATACTGTGTTCACTGTTGGTGAACACCAAGAGAATGTAGATTGGTACCATCATTATGGAAAACAGTACGGAGGTTTCTCAAAAAATTAAAAATAGAACTACTGATAATGTTTGTGAGTCTCTCTTTGTATGTTAATGGTTGGCATTGTATTACACTTTATATGAAAATTTTTTCACAGACCAACAGTGTTATCATTTACCAGTTGAGAAACATCCCCTGACTTTATGACCCTTTACCTTCTCACATTTCTAATGTAATTTCCTTAAGTATTTCTCCTATATAACATTTAAAATCACATCATTGTAATAATGTTCTGTCAGCAAATGTAATTTAGAAAACTCACAGAAAAAATCATTTCTGTGTTCTTTATTTCCCCATGATAGTTCAATGTTTATTCTTTTGTTTTCCTTCTATCTTGAGAACTTCATTTAGCCATTTTTTTTTAGAGTAAGTGTGCTAGTGAGAAATTCTCTTCCTTTTCTTCATCTGAGAGTGTATTTTCTTCCCTCCATTTTTAGGGATATTTTGGCTAAAGGATCTGCATTGACAGTTCTTTTCAACCCTTGAAAATCATTTTGCTTCCTTCTAGATCCCAAGGTTTCTGATCCACTGTCATATAAATCCTTTTTCCCCAAAGGTAAAGTGTCATTTTTCTCTGGTTTCTTTCAAGATGTATCCTTTGTTGTAGTTTTTAGAACTTTGATTGTAATGTGTTTAGACATTGATTTATTAGGTTTTATTCTATTTGAAATGTGCTCACATCCTTGAATCTGTAGGTTTACATCTGACAAATTTAGAAAATTTTCAGACATTATCTCTGTTTTTGGCATTTAAAATTTTATAGCTGTTTAGTTCAAGTTTTATTTTGGATTTGATGAGTATATGTGCAGGTTTACATGGGTAAATTATACATCACAAGGGTTTGGTTTACAGATTATTTTATCATACAGGTGATGAGCCTAGTACCTGAAAAGTAGTTTGTTAATCCTCCCCCACCTCCCTCACTCCACCCTTAAGTAGGCCACGTTGTCTATTGTTCCCTTGTGTTTATGTGTTCTCAATGTCTAGCTCCTATTTATAAGTAAGAGCATATGGTATTTGGTTTTCTGCTCCTACCTACATTAATTTTCTTAAGACTAATGACTTCCAGCTGCATCCATGTTGCAGCAAATGATATGACTTCATTCTTTCTAGTGGCTGTGTGGTATTTTATGGTGTATATGCACCACATTTTCTTTATTCAGTCCACTTTTGATGGGCACCTAGGTTGAGCCCATCTCTTTACTTTTGCAAATAATGCTGCAATGTACACACACATACATGTATTTCTATGGTGGAATGATTGATGTTCCTTTGAGTATATACCCAGTAATGGAATTGCTGGGTCACATGGTAGTTCTGCTTTGTTTGAGAAATCTCTAAACTGCTTTCCACAGAGGCTGAAATAATTTATATTCCCACCAACAGTGTATAAGCATTCCCTTTCTCTGCAACCTCGCCAACATCTGTTATTTTTTGGCTTTTTAGTAATAGCCATTTTGACCAACGTGAGATGGTATCTCATTGTGGTTTTGACTTGTATTTCTCTAATGATTAGTGTTAAGCCTTTTTTTCATATGCTTGTTGGCCATGTATATGTGTTCTTTTGAGAAGTGTCTGTTCATATTCTTTGTCAATTTTTTAATGGGGTTGCCTTTTTCTTGTTAAGTTACTTACAGATTATGGGTATTAGACCTGTGTCAGTTGCATAGTTTACAAATATCTTATCCCTCACTCTGTAGGTTGTCTTTTTATTCTGTTAATAGCTTCTTTCACTCTACAGATCCTCTTTAGTTTAATTAGGTTCCACTTGTCAATTTTTGTTTTGTTGCAATTGCTTCTGGAGTTATCATCACGAAATCTTATCTAGAGCCTGTGTCCAGAATGGTATTTCCTAGGTATTCTTCTAGGATTTTTAGCTTTAACATTTAAGTCTTTAATCTAGA